>NC_090903.1:12814222-13105254 GCF_040956055.1 Brachionichthys hirsutus | reverse complement strand
ACCAACCAACCCCCCCCCCCCCCCCCAAACAAAAAAGATTTTCAATCCTTAAGTAGTGCTCTTCTTCTTCCTCCTCGGAACTACACTTGCTTCATGGAGTACCCCAGGGAGTCACTACTTGACATTATCGCCCACTATTATTGTGTAGCATTGTTTTATTGATCACACACACACACACACACAGACACACACGCTCATTATTCCATATTGCACTTTATTCAGGTAGCCGAGCCGGGCTTGGGCTGAGACCTCGTCACAGATCAATTCTTATTGCTTTCAGGGTTCCGGTCCGCAAGTTTCCTGACGCTAAAACTTCATGTACATGTTTTAAAAAGTGTGCTGTCCCCCCCCCCCCCCGACACCGTAATGGAGGCGTGAGGTTTCACATACAACGTTAAGGTCAAACGTGAGAACAAAGATCTCTAATACAGACAATGCACGACTTGCAGGTTCCATCATAAGTGAGGTTCCACGCATTTCGATGGATGTGGTTCAGGTGTTCAATCTACGGCCCGAACGGGATCCACACCAGTGGAAGCGTGTTCTGTCTCCGTTAAAAAGCTACCGGCTTATTTCTGAGCACAAACGCGTCGCTTCAGGCTTCATTCCTGCACGATTCCACAAATTCAAACCGCATAACCAGGATGTGAAACCTTTCCACGCAAATCTCCAGAGGAACCAGGATCACTGATGGCTCCGTCTATTTGCTGGACATTAAACAAGTCAAAATACAATCAAAGATTATTGGCCCCGGTTCAAAGCTACAAAGTTCAGAGATGAGGTTTGTAAGTATGAGTAGAAGGACATATTGGAAGTTATTAAAAGTCAGCAACTCGCTGGTTAGCGTACAGTACAGGAGAATTTAGGCTAAAGACATTTAACAATTCTTGACCCACAATTTATCTGGATAGTTTCAGGTCCTAAGAGTAATTTAAAATGTTTATTTGACAACAGTCTCACACTTCAGAGTAAGGCCTTTGGGTTTGGTTTAAACACGAGTAGGTTTATAGGTAAGTTTAAATTTCCTTTAACAACACAAAGGCTTCATAACAATAAAATAAATGTGCGCATCCGAACAGTTCAACGGATCATTTCACCAAAAGGAAACATCCTAAGGCTTCGTGTTAAAATAAATAATGGCAAAATAGAAGAATTAAGCTGCACTTGTTCAAGTTTGATCGGAGACGTTTCTTCTGGACGACCGAGAAGCCGCACAGACCTTATTATAATCAAAGGCATGACGTCCCGTCGCGGTAAAACCGTGGATCCGTGTGAAGTGAAGCGTTTGTGCTGAAAATAATGGGAGCCAGGAATCTAGACTGGGATGAAGACCATGATGAAGAAATCATCCTACGTGTTACTTGAGTCGTCTCACGATTAGTATGCATACATACATACGTTCGCTATCACTACTACTATTATAATTATTATTATTACAGTGCCCTCGTCTATTTTGGCAGGTTTAATTCTCCCATCAAAAAGCAGTCAAAAAAAATCACGTGACTAAAAAAAGAAAATCTGATTTTGTCATCTATCGTTGATATAGATTATTATAGATATATATATAGATTATTGTTCAGTCAGTCAGTAATGCCTATATGCTCATATCCTAAATAGCCTGTAGGGGGCAGTATAACCCGGATAGATATCACCCGCAGCGTTTCAGTGCACGTGTGTTGTCACACACTCCCTTCACAAACTGGTCACATGACTGGGATGGGGCGCAGCAGGAGACGTTAGTGGTCCATGATGCGGAGGTTGCCGGATACGATTTTGTTTTCCAGCATGGAGCCGGCAGGAATATCGATCCGATCTCCGTGGTTGGCGATGATGATGACGGTGCCCTGGAAGGGGGGGGGGGTTTAGTCTATGTTAGAAATAAAAGCAGGAAGTCATGAGTCGGCGAGCGCCGCCTGTCAGCAGGGACCGGACTGGGAGGCGGCGAGCCGCTGCAATGTTCTACCAGGTTCCAAAGTCCAACCCGAGGACGTTTACCTTGAGCGAGACGTTTTTCCCGAAGGTGACGTCTCCGGACACGGTCAGGTGGTCGAGCTCCAGGATGTCGGGGATGCTCTCGAAGCGGGTCAGGTACTCCTGAACCTGGACAAAGACGGAGACGATTTAACAAACCCGCTGATCCAAAACCCGCTGAAGCGCATTCCGGCGGCGCTCGGGGAGAACCTTGGTGAAGGAGCTGCCCAGCTTGACGTGTGGCGTCGACGGGAACTCTCTCCTGGGGCTCATGGTGAGGCGTCCGGCCTCCAGGCTGTACAGGTTGGACATCACCAGCAGCAGGTCCGACGTGGTCTTGACGGGCAGGAAGCGGCTGCGGGGCACGTTGATGCCCAGCGCGTTCTCGAAGCATTTGATGGCGGCGCCGACCGCCGTCTCCAGCTGGATGACGTTCAGTCCGCCGTCGAGTGTCTGACGGCCAATCAGGAGACGTGAAGATTAACGCAGGAGGTTTTAACGATTAAAGCTCTAGTGTAAGACGCCCCCCCCCCCCTCATTCTGTCTGGAACTGAAACAAAACAGAACAAATGTATTTTTAAAGATGCCTTGAAACACGGCGGGAGGTCCGGAGGGTGGGTTTCCTTGGCAACCGTGCCATTAAACACTGAACAATCATAGAAACGTCCTCCGTAACGGTCTGTTGATTCTCCACGTCTGAGGCTGAGTCTCGTTCGCTTGGTTCTTAGAGAACTGGCCGGGAAGCCTTGACCCAAATAATCCCAAACGAGCGCTCCCTGGTGAACCCGTCTGCAGGAACGTTACGATCCGGGTCAACCTGGCCCGGATGGTGCTGCCGGCGCGTAGCACGACGCCGCTAGCCGCTCTCCTGAAGTTTCAGGCCTGAGTGATTAACACTGAAAGGCTTCGAAGGAAAACCGGAATGTGAGAACGGGACCGGGATCATCGTCGGGCGGTTCGAGGTCACGTTTCGCTTCGGTGTCGCTCGGAACCACAAAAGAAAGCGGCTCTGAGAAGTACCGGCTCTTCAAATCGGACGTGCGGCGAGACTCCGCCAATGGGAAACCCCGGAGTGAGGCGGGATTTTGGCAGCGAGCTAATCGTAGCGGTTGCTGGTTGAATTCTCCCCGAGGCGACCGGGGAGAATTCAACTGCCGTGACTCTGCTTCTTTAACGGAGGAGTGGGAACGTGAGCGCCGGATCTCCTGTTGTGGGTTCTTCCCTGACCATGGCGGGGGGTTGTCGCTAAGCGCCCCCTTCCCTGCCCTTTCCCCCCCCCCCCGTCTCTCCGCCCACCTTAGGGTTGACGATGATCTCCATGTCCATCGCTTCCTGCTCCTGCAGCCTCTTGATGGCGGAGAGAGAGACCCACAGGTTGTTGGTGTTGAAGATCTTGAACTTGGAAACCGATTTGAATTCGTCCACGTGGGCTTTGGGACCTGGGCGATCTCCAGGAGACGAAGCTTCCCGTCGTACTGGATGAGCGTCCCGCCCTTACAAAATAAGAGTGGAGCTCATTCAACCACAAATTTGACGACTGGTGGTCATAACTGCGCCGAAATGAACCACGTTTGCGCGGCTAAATACCTTCACGTCGGCGCGCGTCTTATCCGTCACCTCCATGACGAACTCGCAGCGCTTCCCGTTGGGCTGCTGGACCAGGTGTTGCAGGATGTGCAGGTCGACGGTGGCGCCCAGGTTGTCGATGTTGGACACGAAGATGTACTCCTTGCCCTGAGCGAGCAGCTGATCCAGCAGGCCCGAGTTGTAGAAGCTGGAGTAGATGTCGCCGTGGCCCGGCGGGTACCAGCCCTCTGCGCTCTGCCCGTTCATGGTCAGGTTGGTGGCGACGGGAAGGAGGGATTCCTTGTTGATGCGAGGGTACCTGCACGGAGGATCGGGATCACACGAATGCCAACTCGTCACTCGGGACGACGTTAGCGACGGATACTTTCGCATCACTTGCGGGGCTTTCTCACACCTCAACTTTCATTTTTCCAAAGCCGAAAGCAGGGGGGGGGGGGGGTTGAGAGGAGCTTCAAAGCGGAGGCGCAGGAGGACGTTTAATTCCAGCCGAATCTTCGAGGATGAGCGATAAGAGCTCAGATTCACAGAAATGTCGTGACGTCCACGGAAACATTTTAATTAATCATCCGGCTTTAACTTTAATAATCAGTTTCTGATTCATTTACTGTGTTGAAACGGCTCATTTTATTACTTTATCCAGCTGGATTTGCTCTTTGTTCGCTTTGAGAGATACATTTTAGCGGTTTTAGCTTCTGATTGGGCTGTAAAGTTCACGTTGGTAGAACCTCAGTTTTGTTTGTTTGAAGCGGCTGGATGCTTGTTTGGATTTGAATGAATGAGATTTAATTTAAAGTCCTTTCGCGACCTTGACCACAGATTTTTTTCTTTGTTTTTCTGCATTTCATCCACTTTTTCTACACAGATAAAAAAATACTAATCCTTGAATACTAACGGACTTTCCATCATCACCGCCGCCGCCGTTTTTAGCACACAGAAGACACGCGCTCTAAATAATTCAAGGGAGGCGGTAAAAACCAAAGTTCCACTTCCGCAGACAAATGAGAGACACCAAAGTGTTAAATATGAATGAACTTCTGTCGTTCCTGTCCGGATGTGAGTCCAACGACGTCGGCTGGTCTCACCTGCTCTGGTTAAAGGTGTGTATCTTCACACGGTGGTGTTTGTACTTCTGCAGGATCTTCTTTGTGTCTTCATCCGTGTTGAAGGAGTTCATCAGGACCAGCGGCACGTCTGCGTTGTAAATCTTGTTCAAGTGCTGAGGGATATAAAAAATATATAAAAAGAGTATGTAAAAGAGCAGCGGCATCTTTTATTGCTGTCTACGACACGCGGAGCGTCCGTGTGTGTGTGTGTGTGTGTGTGTGTGTGTGTGGGGGGGGGGGGGGGGGGTCTATTTTCTCTCTTTCTAAACAGGCCGATTCAGTCAGGAGATAATCTGATCCGACCTGAGGAGGAAATGAAGAGCGGCGTGCTGGAGGGAAAGAAGCGCCAAATAAAACACTAGGCAGCCACACACAAACTCATTTAGGAGACGCTGCACACACACACACACACACATTTAGGAGACGCTGCACACACACACACACACACACACACACACACACACACACACACACACACACACATTTAGGAGACGCTGCACGCACACACACACAAATTTATTTAGGAGACGCTGCACACACACACACACACACACATTTAGGAGACGCTGCACACACACACACACACAAACTTATTTAGGAGACGCTGCACACACACACACACACACATTTAGGAGACGCTGCACACACACACACACACAAACTTATTTAGGAGACGCTGCACACACACACACATTTAGGAGACGCTGCACACACACACACAAACTCATTTAGGAGACGCTGCACACACACACACACACACACAAACTTATTTAGGAGACGCTGCACACACACACACATTTAGGAGACGCTGCACACACACACACACACAAACTCATTTAGGAGACGCTGCACACACACACACACACACACATTTAGGAGACGCTGCACACACACCCACACACAAACTTATTTAGGAGACGCTGCACACACACACACACACACACACACACACACACATTTAGGAGACGCCGCACACACACGCACACACACACACACACACACATTTAGGAGACGCTGCACACACACCCACACACAAACTTATTTAGGAGACGCTGCACACACACACACACACAAACTTATTTAGGAGACGCTGCACACACACCCACACACACATTTAGGAGACGCTGCACACACACACACATTTAGGAGACGCCGCACACACACACACACACCCACACACACACATTTAGTGGGACTCACATCTCATTTAAAACTGCATCTCCTGGAAAGTGAATCCAGTTTAGTCCAAACAAAAAGGTTTTTTCTTGATGCATGATCAGGCACACGTTCATAAACTCCTCGGTTTCCTTTCCCACCCTGCAGACAGACATCCTCTTTCACTGCGTACCCCCCCCCCTCCCCCCTCCCCCCTCCTCCCCCAAGGTATCAACACTGAATTCCTTTCAAAAGGACGTAAAGGAAAAAGCCTCTAAAAGCCACAGGCCGTAAAAATATACTTGACTTCTGCGTGCAGCTAGCATCTTCTCTCCGTGTCCCCCCCCCCCCCCCCCCCTTAACTCTACATTGACTGTATGTCTGTAAACACAGAACTTGGATGCCACGGTGCAACAAAGAGATGTTTGTGTTGCGTGTGTGTAAGTTCCTCTTCACTGTGTACACGGCTCCTCCTCCTAAATCCTGCTGCTAACGGAACCGGCGAGGTCAACGGGTTCTGCGGAGTGTTTGCGTCTCCACGTCTGCCCCTCCCCTCTGTGCCCTCCCCATCCAAACCAAGCGCATCCCAGTCGATGAAGTCCAAACGGAGACGCTTGGCGAGAGGAAGCGACTCGCTCTACCTCGATCTGCTGCACGGTGAGGTCCAGGAAGGTGTTCTCGTTGCGGACGCTGATCAGGCTCTTGGGCCCTTTGCATCCCATGCTGGTTCCCAGGCCTCCGTTTAACTTCACCACCACCAGCTTGTTCAGGCTGTCGGCGACGTTGTCCGGGAGACCGCGGGCGGCGATCCTGTCGTAGGGCTGGATCTGGAGAACATCAGATTGTAAAAAGCTGGTTTCATCACAAGCAACCCGGAATCTCCTCTCTGATCCGCGACGAGGCACAACATTCAAAAATAACACGGCGCCACACGCGATGGGATTTCTTTGAGATCCTGCGGTCAGATGTCGCGATGGATCCGCGACCTTTCGAGAAGCGTGTAAAGACGCCTGGCGATGTTGAGCGGCGCCCACCGGCTCGCTTCTCACCGGGAGAGCTGAGGAAACGTTAGGAAAGACGCAGAGAACCTTCCGCCGCGGCTTTCAGATGCGTCGACAGTCTGATTCCAACAGGGAGCAAATCCCAACCAGATGTTGCAGCAGCTGCTAGCTTAAAGCCCCCCGGTGAACATGCGTGCTAGCGTGTCTGAGGACATGAAAACGCCGCAGGTCCTCCTTTGGCCTTTCCCCACAGGTGAAAGTTTTAAAACGGGTTTGCGCGACTCGCAGGGATGCGGCCGTAAAATTCAATCCCTGGAGAAAATATAAAGATGCTAAAATGAAGGAGAACAAAAACATCGTTCAGGAAGGATCTCCGTCGTAGCCCTGCACCCCCCCCCCCCCCCCCGCCGTTTTAACCGACTCCGCGTCCAGATGTTCGGTTCCGCTCCGCTTCATTCCTGCTCTGCTCAGAGACATGTCGCTGCTGAACTGCACGCCGCCAGCATGGACAGAGGTGTGTGTGTGTGTGTGTGTGTGTGTGTGTGTGTGTGTGTGTGTGTTATTACAGGAATCACATTCCTTCATTCATTCACCGACTCGGTTCCAGACTCCTTTACCAGAAGGGTTCAAATGATTTATGCGTTTAATCTGTTTCTGTTTTGTGAACTAACAGCGACTGTTTGGATCTTGTTTTTTCAGAAGGCAAACTTCGACTGGGAAAACTCGACGACTCCCAAATGACGGCGAGGCGTTTTTCAAAGGAAGACGAGTGTGGAGGCAAGCCGCTTCGAAATCAAACGCTCCGGCGTCCAAATCCTAGCGGCTACAGGGGAGGTTTTAGAATCCCACACTGTAAAAGACAGAGCGAGTAAATCCAGCCCCCCCCCCCCCCCCCCCCCTCGGCTGCTCCTCGAGTATGACGTGAAGTGGAAGTGCAACATTTAAATACGTTTCAATAACTGATTAGGAAAAATACAGTTTATTAACGTTAAAGCCGCGGAGACACAACCTTTGAAAAAGAAAACTTACCGATGTCTATTTTCACGGAATTGATTCCACTGTTTGACACATCAGTCAGTGGGAGGGCTGGGCGTCCCATGGGGGCCCCCGAAAAAAGCATGAAAAAAAGGCCTGCAGCTGCTTTAAGATGATAAAATGATTTCATGTCCCTTTCACTGACAAATGGTTCCACGCTGCTCGAAACACGGCACCAAGATAATAAATAAAAATAATAATCGCAACCGGCCCAAATCATGAAAGCGTTGCTTTAACCGGAAAAATAGTTCCTTTTATGCAACATAACCTGGTAACGTGACATCATCGATGACGTCAGCGGTGATGTCATTCGACTCGGATCGGCCTCGGGTCAAAATGAAGTCATGTCGCCTCTGGAAACAGCGTCCAGATATAAAAACCGTCCTTTGACAGGTGGAGGGAGGAAAAGCACGAGCTGTCCATGCGTGGGAACTCGACGAACGGAGGACTTATTTATTTGATCTGGAATCCGCAGTCCTACTTTGATCATCCTAAGAATGACATCAACCGTTAACTCGTCTAAGATCCTCTCACTCAGAGGAGTTCGTTGGAACAGAACGCCCCCTCCCCCCCCCACCCCACCCCCGAGTCTCGCTGAGGGACGTCACCGCGGGCGTGACGGCGGGTCATCCTCCCGTCTTCTCCGGTTGCGCCAGCGATTTGGCAATCGGTGTGAAATCTCAGTCATTCCAGTAAAAAAATGTCTTTCCTGTTCGGTCTCTTATTTCTTTAACTCTGACGGTGCCACGCAATATCTCATTACACCCCCCCCCCCCCCCCCCCCCCACCTCATTACCGTGTCGCTGCCACTCTCCATTTCCTTTAATGCTCCCTCGGTCTTCTCAAACAACTCTGACCCCCCCCTGCCTCCATCGCTCTCTTTATGCAACACTCAACTTCACCGTGAAGCGTCCTCCTTCCACCAGCGACTCCTCTTTTCCTGCTCCTCCCTTCGACTCTCTCTGGATTCAATGAACATGAATGAGGCGATGCAGCTACTCTTCACTCACTCTCTCACCAATGAGAAAGAGAGAGAGAGAGAGAAACGGCCTCATCGGGCTTTGCGTTTGTGTCCGTCTGAGTTTGGACGCGGTCTAGAGCAGGACAGGTTTGGAAAATTTTATGGAAACCGGAGCCGGAAACCAAAGTCAGGAATGTTTTTCCAACCGGATGACTCTACACTGGGATCCGCTGACTTGTTATCATGTGATTCCCAAAACGCATCCTGTTTCCTGTTATTGCGCCGCCAGGCTGCAGCCTAATCTTAATTTACTGTGAAAAATAAAATGCTGATTCTGATCGGCTGCACTTGGAGTTTAAAGACAAAACTAAATTTGGCTCATTTCTAAACTTTCACTTTTAATTTCAAACCAGGAAACTGCAGCGCCCCCCCCCCCCCCCTACGGTGATGGAAGAGAAAGGAAATCCTGCGATAAAAGAGGACGCCTTCGCACTTCGGATGACTTTATACGTGACACGGCATCATGAAAGAAAACAAAGACTCCCGTGTCCTGTTCAACGGCCAGAGGGCAGCTGTAAGTATATATATTAAAGCACTAACTAAGTATAAATCAGTTGCATCACCTTCCGATCACCATCATTATAGCCAGCACACTTCATGACAACAAACAAAAACTTGGATCCGTCTGCCATCGGCTGAGCTGCTGATCAAGCGGACACGTTTTCAAACTTTCAAGAGGAAGTTAAGGAGCCATCTTGTTCTCATGTGGCAAAGTGAGCTCACTGAATGTTTAGGATGCTGTTTTTTCCTGCTCCTGATAGGTTCGGAGGTACTGTCAGACCGTTCACCTACTCGTTCATGTACGAGGGTTGTAAACGTTAGGAAACGCTTTCCTGGGTGGCAACCGGTCAACATTCCTCTGCAAAGTGACACCAAGACGTAATAAAGCGTAAAAGTTCTGCGGGTCATCTTGAGCAACCGGGTCACTGGATGACAAACGGTTTTAAAATGCATGTTTATTTTTCAGCCCGATTGTCTTCAAGTTTGATGATATTGGAAAGACTAACTGAAACTGACACGATTTAGAGGAATATTTAGTAATTTTAATATTTTGATTTAAGGGGAGCTGACCCTTTAAGTGGTGGAGGGTAAGATGAAACACCCTGAACAGGATGTTCTGGTGCTTCGCGTATTTAAAAGCAAACAAAGTCAACATGGGCTCAAAGTAGGAATTCCTCTTCACACGACAGAAATCAAGAATTCCTGTTCTCAAATTCAGGAATAAACCAACACAAACAATTTAAACAAATGCAGTAAGATGTCTCGAGTACCGCTGCGGGCGCAGCCGGACATAAACTGAGCTCTACAGATTATGTGAATCATAACCCCCCCCGCCCCCCCCGGAAAGAAAATGAAGAAGTGAAAGGTGCTGGAAAGTTCTGAAATATGAATGAGTCATCTTGTCTGATAGCAAAGACAGGCGTTGCATAATGGTTCTCCAAAGGTCGGCGCTGATGATGCAAGAGGTTTAGACATAAAGTAAAGGTAATGGAAACATGGGTGGCAAAGTGATGATGGGCTGTTGTTGAACACCTGAGGAGGCGGGCCTTATTATTAGGTCAGACCTGTGTTTTAACGGATGTCACCGTAATTATTTCGTTGAAAGTTAATAATTACTCTCTGGTTTGGTGTTCTCCTGATAGGACGGCACAAAAGCCCACGCCGTCTGTTGGGTTCAAATCCTACCGAGTGCGGGGAAACCCACTTATGTAATATTTTACACGCAAAAAGTACACAGATGCAAGAAGAAGAGAAACACAAACCGTACCGAGTATTCTGGAGGCCTTTGTATCTTGATCCACTCGACCGACGGTCCCTTCACCTGCAGGAATCTGTGGAAGAGATTCGTGAAGCCCTCAAAGTCTTTCCTGGACACCTGAGAAACACAAAGATGGTCGTTGTTTTTTTGCGCGGGTCTATATTTATCCAGAATTGATGAATCAACAACACAGTTCAACCCGACGGCATTCACTTCTGCACAGAAGAAAGAAGATGTGCTAATTGCTTCTAACAGTGGCGCCGTTGTATTTCTGCAGCGTTCTCACAGCGGTGCCTCCGAAAGGTTCGTTTTATTCCCCGATCCTTTCACAGTTCGGTCTCCTCACTCGCGCCTCCGACAAACAAATCCTGGGAGTTTAATCTGCTCTAAAGGAAGCCAAACAGGATTTAAGAAACACCCGGAAGCTTCCAATGTGAAACGTAGGTGCGTTTCAGCTCAGGGAAAAATGTTATTGTTGTTGGGACTTTGGATTATAAAATGTGCCATAAATATCTATCAATCTAACATTGTCCGCCTGTATTCACTCGTCTTCTCAGTACATGGAGTTTTTGAGATAATGTTTGGAATTAGGGAGACGTTTCCCTTCAATGTAAAAGGCTAAGGATATTCCTGGAAGGACATCTGAAGATGTACGCCCTTATGTTTTCACTGAAATGTTTGCGCACTCACCCCGCGTGTCTCACGAGGCCAACAAAAGTGATGTCAACACCGGTGACAGTGTGCGTATAAGATTAGCCACACCCGTGTGAGCTAATCTTTATCGCTTTCAACTTTCAGCTGCTGGCCACACGTCAATATCTGGAAGGGGCAGCCGCCAAAATGCCCGTGTGCATTCAACCAACTGGTGAGCGATGTTGGAGACCGTTTTCATTTTATCTACTGCTGTGAGCGAAGAAGTGCCGGCTCCCGACGACGCATATTTTATGATTTTAAAGTAAGGAAATGGACAAATGTTTGCTAAAAATGCATCGGCTACTGCAGTTCCATGACATATTCATGCGCGAGCATGCAGGTGGGACCCTGTTTGGCTCCGCGCGTCGGTGTGTGTCACGTCTGAGCGCTCCCAGTGTTTGCGAGAGACCCAACCACCCTCAAAATTGCAACCAGATGCTCGAAGAAGGGGGGTGGGGGGAGAACGCAGAAGCGTACCTCTTTCTCAGCACCCGTGGAAGTGTCCAGCAGTTTCTCCAGCTCGCCGTGCATCGAGCTCTCCAGCTGCTGCCGCATCATTTCCTGGAACTGAGCCATCCCTCCGCCGGCCAATGCTTTACTCAGACCTGAGCAGGCGAGACAGCAGAAGATGGCGGACAAGGATTAAAACATATTCTAGATCCTGACGCTATGGTTATTTCTTTCAGCCGAGTTAATGAACTCGACGGCGCCACCGTGCTGGATCTCAATCGCAATAATGTGGAACTGAATCCAGAACCGTGTCGAATGATCGGTTATTCAATTAGCAGAATGTTATCTGTTAATATTTTGATAGTTATTTAACTCTAAAAGTAATTTTTCCAAGACAAATTGGGGTTTTTAATGTTAAAATGTAAAAATGTTTTTTTACTGACTCCATTCTAGATAAGATCCAGATCCGGTGGTGAGATAGAGCCCCCCCCCCCACAAATTCCATAAACATCGGTCGATAATCAACCAGAAATATTGAGGAACAAACTTTGAAGCTCCATTGACTGCAATTTTACCGAAAATGTCAAAGTGATCCAGAAACCATGATCTCTTCTGGATCATCACCAAACGTGTATCAACTGTTCCTGGTAGGATTCCCAACATGTCCCGAACATCTCATCAAGATCTGTCCAGAACGTTGAGTTACCGTGCTAACAAACAGACAGGCAAAAACGTATCCTCCTCGGCGTTGGTAATAAAATACTGCTCAACCTAATCATCTTTTCATCGTCTTATCAACGAGAGCAAACTTCTTCGGTTCTTTACCTTCAACTGGAAACATGCAAAACATCGACCGGGTTCTCATGAATGAGACAATCTGAGTGAAAGAATTTTCACAAACTAATCAGTTTGGGTTTCTATGAAACAAAGCAAAAGCCAAAAGTAAATAAATCAGACATATGTAACCCGTCTGAACAAATTGCAGAGGCTGTTGTGCATGGTAATAACAAGTTAAACATTAACGCCATGTTCACTCTTCATAAGGTCGTTTACTAAACGTGATTTTAGGACAGAGTCAATGTCTTCAGCATCGCCTCCTCGGTAAAGAGCCAAAAAAGCCCCCCCCCCCCCTCCCCATTAGCACACTCATGTTGGTCTTCCTCCTCCCCCCTCAGTGTCCCCCAACCCCCAGTTTGACAAACAAGATTCCCTTTTTCAGCAAATCAGAGGTCATGTAGCCGCGAGCTACATGAGCTCAACGTTCCTGAGGCATCCGACAAAAACTAAACAGGGACAGGGAAACTAATCTCCAACAACTGGATGCCATAAATAAAAATAAAGGAAGGATTTACGGGAAGTGAAAAAGATTTTATGATGCCTTAAATGTCTGTCAACAAGTTCAAGAAGATAAAAACTTAGGCTGTGGATAGATTTCTTAATGGAATTCTTTTTTTTTTTTGCTGAATTAACAACTAACTGATCACATCAAAGTGATAACAAATGTCCTTCACACCAAGTTAATCCACTAAAATTGTCGACTATCAGGATTTACAGTTCAACAGCTACATTAGACAAGGTGTAGGAAATGTATTACAACAAAAATAATAAAGGTGTAATACATGAATTATTGGATTAAGTAGAGGAACTCCTTAAAAATACCTATAATTTATTCAATTAATTACAAGCCTGTTTTTTATTATTGGTATCATTACTAATCAATTTCATATCTTAAATGTCCACATCTCGACCTACCTTCTACATAAAGTGCCATGTTTCAGTTTGCCACGTGGAGCTAAACAATCACGGATCAATCAATCGGTAAAAACAAAAAAATCCCAGAGAGGTTGAGATGAAAACGAGTTTCCTTCAAGTACAAAAAAAACAAAAAACAAAAAAAAAACAACGCCGCTGTGAATAAACCTCTCGATTCTGTCCGGTCCTGACGATAAAAAAAAGGGGAAATAACCCCAGATCTATAGGAAAGGTTCGGATCCCGGTGTCAGTGGAAGCCGGAGCGTCTCGAATGGACCGGTCATTCCTGACTGCAGTATTTGTGATCCACGTCACTAATCCCAACCTCTGCTCATGACTTTCCTTTGCCTCGCCCACTGCTTTCATTTGTTTATTACCTTATTGCAAGCGATTGTCAGAGCCTTTTTACGACAGTCCGTTTTACACCGATGACTAAACATCCCGTTAATTATTAACCGGGGAGACGCACAACGACACCGAGCCCGTCCCGTCCTCCAGAACCGGTCTGAAGGGGAACTTCATGGGCGAGGAGGCTGGAGAAACGAATGGTGGGTGGGGAAAGAGGCTGATGGAACATGGAAGGAAAATAAAAAACCGTGGTGGGGGGGGGGGGGGTCCGGCTAATGTCGTAAAGGTAAAATGGCTACGCATATAAATTCAAACATCGACATGTTTCGTTTGGGAAACGTGAAAATGTCGGCAGGAAAATGTATTAAAAAAATGTTGTCAGACGTAAATAAATGCTCTTACTGTGTTATGCTAGGATGCTAATGTTCTTACTGTGTTATGCTAGGATGCTAATGTTCTTACTGTGTTATGCTAGGATGCTAATGTTCTTACTGTGTTATGCTAGGATGCTAATGTTCTTACTGTGTTGTGCTAGGATGCTAATGTTCTTACTGTGTTATGCTAGGATGCTAATGTTCTTACTGTGTTGTGCTAGGATGCTAATGTTCTTACTGTGTTATGCTAGGATGCTAATGTTCTTACTGTGTTATGCTAGGATGCTAATGTTCTTACTGTGTTATGCTAGGATGCTTGGCGGAAGAGGAGTCGATGTGGTCGGCCTGGTCCTGCTGGTCTGGAGGACCAAACGCAAATTGTTTCGTTTTGGCCCGCTTTTCACCTTTGTTACATCCGGCTCGCGTTTCCCTTCGAAGTCGCTGATTAAAAATAAAATGAAAAATATTAGGTAAAATGTAAGAACCTAAAAAAGGTGACCGTTTTTGAGAATATTTTTACACTACCGTGCCTTTTCTGGTCGGGCGAATGAGAACGGAGCAGAAAAAGTGTGAGCCAATAGGAATCGCTGTTTTCCCCCGTGACGTAATTTTAACCACCAATAGACTTAGGGAACGTAAGACAAGACAAGACATTGTTTCTGAAGATTCCGGTTTAGGAAGAATCGAAATGGGCTCTCGTCTTTCATATCTATTTATATATTTATGTATTTTGTAGTATGCAAGTACCCCGTTTTAAAGAATATCAAAACGAAATATGAGAACTGTCAAACCGGCGAAGTGTCCGCCATTCCACTGACTACTAGATGCAGCCAACAGGTTTATACCAACTAATATTAGAATGGAAAATGCTCTATTAATGCATTCGCCTCTCTAAATAAATGACGGACAGCTTTTAACCTTCAAGAACACCGCTGAAATATTCATAAAACATTGCATAATCGTGCCAAAACACTCCCGATCCTCGTAGGGCTGGAAGACAAGACAAACCATGGAATACTGCCACCGCCTGGTCAAACTCTGTCATCGCCTTTATCCGCCAGGTTACACATGTAATGCTATCTATTTCTTATTTATTTAAACACGTTTATTGTTCACATGAATAAGACGACATAAGACAACTGAATACTCTTATATCTCATAGCCTGCACACTTGATCCTAACATTCCTGTCTGTCCATAGGTCTGTTCCTGCTAATCCGACGTGGATTTGGGAGGACCTGGGTTCCGTCCCTGCACCCTCTGGTCTGCAGGGTCTCGTACCGCATGCTGCTTTGGATGGAACATTTCCCTACAGGTACAAACCTATCACACGGCTGATTAAAAAACATTTACATCAACTTTATTTTAAGCCTTAGAGCTGGAAATGTACGCAGCATTCATGAAGTTGGGCTGCGGGGAAGGAGCCCTGAGACATAAAGCAGATAATACATAAAAGCATAAATCCACAGACACACAGTTTAAGAGCAGTGATTTATGTGGTCAGATGGCACTGGGAAAAAAAGCCTCAACAAAATCTCACTTGCTTAAATATTGAATTCTTTTTTAACGTTTCAGCTTGAACAGTTTTTTTTACATTCCAGTGTTTCAGGACCTCACAAACGTTGAACTACAGAACACGAGAACTCACTGCTTCACTTACCCCGCCCAGAAAATGGTAAATGTAAAACGGATGGTGACGTGTGTACTTTCAGTACACAGGTGGATTAATCCTTGTGCATTATTGTGCAGCTGCTCTGGATTATGCGTCTGTTTCTACCGAACATTGGTTCAATTCTGGCCAGAAGACATATAGTCTGCATAAAAGGAGCACAAAATGTCAGTGGAAGAGATGATTGGATTTTTATTCATGTTAATTCTAGAATAAAGCGTGGTCTGGTGGAGTATTTGATCACAGGCGTGCATCTGGACTTTTGGGGAGGTCCGATTGCCGTCTTGGTGATTTTGAAGGGTCTAGTCATGCAGCCAGGAAAGCCAGAGCCTCGTCTCTCTCCTCTACAAGCTCTTCAGCAGTCGCCATTATCTTCGACCGGGAAAATTCACTGATGGCCAGCCCGTCTACAATCTTCCAGTCTTTGTCCTGAAGAAACAAGAGGCTTCCATAAGCTCGCACGTTGAACAGTAATTTACAATTTTATTGATGATGGCGCATCTAAAATCCGAACCTCATTTAAAATGTCTCAAGATTGCTAATAATGAGCTGCATTCTAAACTTACTGTAAAAGCAGCAAGAGGGGAGAACACAACGTTTAGGTCAGGCTCACCTTGACGCGGACAGGGAATGAATAAATGAGGTCTTCTGGGACTCCGTAGGAGTTGCCAGAGGAGTAAACGCCCATGGAGATGAAGTCACCCTTTGAAGAAAGACAGACCGAAAAACAGTAAGCACACCGATAACAGCCGATTCCATTGATCGGCGTGCGAAAGAACGCAAAAGAAAACTGCCCGACAGACTAAAAGAATCTCATCAGCGTTGCAGATAAGATTTATTCTAACAGCAGACACGGCGTTCACCTCGGGAGTGCCATTCCAGACGTCCCTCAGGTGGTCACAGATGGCCTTGGCTGCGGACATGGCGCTGGACAGCTTCCTGGCTTTGATGACTGCCGCGCCTCTCTGCTGCACCGTCTGCAGTAAGGCAATAGGGATGTAAACAGAACAGCTGCACGCACGGGTTAGCTTGCGCTGACGTGTTGAGCGGATAGTTTTGCGGGATTTTTAGATACACCCTCAAATGTCCGTCAGTAAATATTTGTAAAATTTTGCTGCAGGTTTTGTGCAAATAAAAGGAGCTGGTAAATTTAGCATTTGAGGAGCAAACAAGGGAGGATCTTAGAAAGGCAAACTGACTGCGTCTCGCGGGCCTGTAGATTTAACTCACCGTGATGAAGTCCTCTTTCAGCCAGGCGTCGTCCTTCACAGCGTTGAAGCAGGGGAGCTCGGTACCGGCGACACCGACCACGCAGTGGTGCACATCCGGGTACTGCGTGGATGAGTGGTTGCCCCAGATGATGACGTTCCTCACATGGGTTGCAGGAACGCCGCAGCGGACCGCCACCTGCAGGCGGAGTGTAAACTACAGTGAATAGAGGTTTGACAATGCTCATTCGTTTTCTCCCTCTTTTTCCGGGTAGTTGCAGGAGCTCATTCTCAGCTCGCTACACCCCGGATGCATCGCCAGGGCACCGCGGAGCCACACAGCGACAGACAACCATTCAGACACACACACTATGGATAATTTGATTTGGGGCAGCCAATAAACGTAAATTTCATGCTTACAGAGGTGGGAGGAACCCGGAGAACCCGGAGAAACCCCACGTGGACACGGGGAGAACATACAAACTCCTCACAGATGTAAAAGTATGATCCCTACTGGAAGCCCACCTGAGAGCGGGCCCTGTTGTGGTCCAGACGAGTGAGGCAGGAGAAGTTCTTTTTGGGGATGGAGGGAGCAGATTTGGCTGCAATCAGACAGTTGGTGTTTGCAGGGTTTCCCACAACCAGCACCTGAGAACACAAAGCGACTCATAAGATCTTAAACAACTTGTAATTATTATTGTAAAAGATTTAAAACAGTTCATTAACAATTTATGTTGACCACACAACTAGTCCCGTGTCATTACCTTTACACTCTTCTTGGCGTACTTCTCCAGTGCCTCTCCTTGGCTCTTGAAGATGCGTACGTTAGCTTTGAGCAGGTCCTTCCTCTCCATGCCCTCCTTCCTGGGCATGGAACCCACCAAAATGGCTACATCCAGATCGCGGAAGGCCACGTCCTCCTGGTCGGTGGGGATGATCTCTGTGGAGAGATGAATTCAATTCACTCATGTCGATGTGTACATACGCTTTCTTTTTCTTTTCTTTTTTTTTCTGAAAATGAAATTCTGAGAGCTGTGCAGTTATATGTAAAACTAAACAGTCGACACAAGTCTACAGTAATGTAAAAACCGATATGTATATAAAAGTCCATGTGACAAAATGGGAAAATAATGCTTTTAAGTTACCTGTCAGAAGTGGGAGGGCACAATCCTGCAGCTCCATGACAACACCAACCAGAACTGGCAACATGGGCGTGATGTCCAAGAGGACCAAGATAATTGGCTAGTCGCAGGAGACGGGAGGAATGGACATACCGGTATTTAAATAAAGCCAAAGTGAAGTTAAATGCACCTCACTCCAAACAACCACGTCTCAAGACATGCCGCCGGCGGACTTTGTAGGTCTGTGGGACAAGCCGAAGGAATAAACATGCAACTCAGTGTGGTCAAAATAGAAAGATAAAATAGATCTCCTTGTGCTAAAGTTTATTTGAGACTTTTTGTCAAAAGATCTATTTCAAGAACAATCTTTGTTCATCACAGGGCAATGCAAGATCTAATCTCTGGGACATCTGGTATTTGAAGTATAAAGCACTATGTAAGTGTTTACTGGGCGTTATTAGTATCCTTTGCATGTCCTGTATTCCGGCCCTCACTCTGCATAATGAATGGAATAAGGAACTTGAGTGTGTTTACGAGACAAAGCCCTTCTGTACCTGATCTTTGCCAAAGACATCTCCCTTGGCAATACTAAACAACAGAGAATAGGCGATCTGCCCAGCAGCACCGGACACCAGAACTCGGATCGGCTCAGACTGGAAGACAAGAAAAAGCAAAGAACACAGTTCTTAGTTAGTACTATCAGAATTGCCTTTACAGAGATCTGGGAGTTTATTCTTGGCAACGGGATTAGATTGTACTCAAACGAGATAGTTCCAAAATAGACTGCCTTGCTTACAGGGCAACGGTTACATAATAAAAACCAGGATGTACTAAGTAATCAATCGCATCTCATTCTTTACTTGCATAAGGAAGTTTATTAAACTTTGTCAGGCGTTCATCGGATCAATCAGAATAACTTGCATGCGATTTTATCTCGAATATACTGATTCATTGGAATCATTGATATACAGTATATGCAACCAGTCCTACTTACCATGTTCACAGCTCACGCTACTAGTATTACTGCACGCTCGAGCCGCACTTATATGGGAACCTACTACGGTGAAGGTACGACCCGCCCTAGTCTGCCTTTGATTGGCTAGTACGTGTTGCAGGGCCTGTTTAACTGGTTGATCCATAAGGCATCCCATAATGTCTATGAAACACCTAGTCTAGTCTAGTCTAGTATTATGGGATGTGTTGTGTCTTTCACCTCTACGGATGGTAGGAATGATGAGGCGGATACTTGAACAAACCTTCCTTTAATGAGGCGCAGCCGGTCACAGAACTACATGTTACATCGGCGCACACAACTAGCTAACATGCCTACGTCATCACGTAACTACGGAACCCAGGCGCGGACCAAATACGTTACAGGATGTCTGTGGGTGTTGTGTAGTACCGTCGCCATAGTAAGATAAGATCCGCGACACCTATTTCACGTCCTCTGTTGATCGCGACACTCGGCATCTATCTGACGGCAAAGAATTGTAGTTTTTCCCGAGAGTTAATGTAGTTCAATATAACAAGTTATATCGCAAATAGTTAAAGAAACGTCGCCATCGGAAAGACCGCAGAAACGTATACGTTTTCTATCGAACATCGCTATTTTTGCTAGCAAGTTAGCATACGGCTGACACATGAGCACTAACGAGCTAGCTGGTTAGCATGTCATTCAAAGTACCGCTTGTTGTTGCGTGGCGACCTGTAGCTAGATTCGGTTAGCATCGTGAGTACAGTTTGCAAGGCGCTTTAGCTTAGCTACTCTTCTCGGTATTGTGCAATTACTAGACGGACATAAAAAATGTCTCGCTTGTCCGTTGAATAAATGTTTTAGCGCTCTGCTAATGTCCAAAAAGCATCCGTATAGGAGAGAGCAAAACTCGGATGATATTTTCGTCACTTGAATGGTCAAGGTAAGTCAATAATGGTTACCTGTCTCATCTCTTTTTGCCTCATTGTCTGTTTTCCTCCAAACTACGTTATTTTAAACACCAGATGTTGCACCTGGCAGGTCTTACTAGAGATGACTGTCCTCTGTTATTATACTGTATTTGAAACAGATTTTTTCTCTCTCATATGTTGCTGTTGGTGACATTAGCATACCTCCTTTATATGTTTCCCCTTTCTTCATTAATAGCCTGAAAATATTTTTTGTATTTGTGGACAACACATCCCTGCAGTCAGATAAACAAATGGTAATCACAGTAAAAGTGTTAACATAAGTATAGCACGTAAGAGGTTATTATGCCTAAACCACTGACTTGTTTCTGAGATTTTCTTTTATTGTGCACCTTGATTATCTCCATCATCCTCTGTAAGGACAGAGCCTAAATTTGGGCTTTTTTCCATCTCTCCGTGTGTTGGTAACAGGGATTCAGAGCTGCTTGAAGGAGCAGAAGCAGAAACGGGCCTCACAGCGTACCAGTAGATAGCAGGTTCATTCATTCATGCGTTGACATAACACAGAAACTCAGCTGATAATATTTACACAATCTTGACTTTTATTCATTATTTACTTCTGTATTCCTATTTGGTTTATGGCATGCCTCTGCCTTCCTGTCCCAGATCAGATGCTGAAGCTTTGGATCAGATTCAGCCTGACTTGTGTTTTGTTTTTCCCCTGCACTGTGAGCCCACATGGCCCCCACTTGTAATCACTTGAAGTAACCATAATAACTCACTAGGTGTCAGTGTAGAGCTGTAGTTAATGTTGTTATTCAGTTTAGCCGAGGTAGCGCTCTCAAACTGCTGTTGATGGATTTTCCAGTTTGCAGAGACACTTGTTGCTGCAGCAGTCGTGTTGCCTGTAAAACTGAGCTCCCGATTGGAAGGCAGTGAGCTCATATTCCAACACTGTGAAACTCATTGATTACACTTTTATGCTTTTGCTTGCTCCTTGCAAGGCTAAGCTATACAACAACAAAAACGGTGTAAAATCCAATGCGCGTTGTCCTCAGATAGTTACAGTCTTTACAGCACTTTATAGGAAGACTTTAAAAAGCTGTTGAAAGATTCTGATGACATAAAAAGAAACGAGCAAAATAGTTGCAACATTTGAGCGCGTTTTAAAATCGCTGAGAAAGAAAGCATCATTCTCAAAGCATTATTTGTCTTGGAGGCACAACATGACAGTTCAGTTTGGAAAATGATTGAAGATATTCTTGCTCTTGAGATGTTGACATCAGATTAGGATTTATACATTGATGAGTGTTTGTTGAGTCTTTCTTAATCCTAACCGATGTGACAGACTTGATACCTGTTGGCATGATTCCTTGTTATCCAAGTGTATGTGACACACGTCTGGCATGTATAACACCTGGCATGAATAAGACACCCTTCATTGACTGTCATTGTCTCTTGAAAGATACTCCCTAAGCTCTGCTTGCACTGCAGAGATCAGAGCCTTTTCCAAACAGCTCTTTGTTGAGCTGAGATATAAAATTCTCGTTTCCAGACTATAGCCTGAAGATCCTTTTTGAAATGTTGCAATTGCAAGGCTTTGGCATTTCTAGAAAAAGGCCTGGGGGGGGGGGGGGGGGGGGGATATTTATGCTTCATGGCTGCCTTAATGCTCCTCGCCACCTCTCTTTCTTGAGTTTCTCCCTCACTTGATAGTCTGTGATTGAACCTGAGAGGGACCCCGTGTCTTTCCAAGTGTTGACTTGGACAACCAAGCAAAGCCCTCAATGGACTACACACCTGATTCTCAGTCGTTCTCTGAGGTAGGTTTTCACTAAATGAGCCTCAAACACCATGTGTCCCTCTCTCTCGCTCCATCCTTCATGCTCAGGTGTTTGCATGGGGAAACGGTCCGTGAAATAGCTTTGATGGAATCAAACAACCATATTAAGACAAATACATATTTCATAGCAGTCGCCGGACTGATTGCCGGGGCGGTGTCTTCGTTTTCTCTGTGAGGGCATTGCCACAAGAGAGCTTCAATGGACGCAGGAGAGACGGAGGATTGCGGCTGGAATGTTTCAGGCAGCGGCCAGAAGATGTCGCCAAACTGTTGATTTTCTACAGTTTATCAACTACTAGCTCACTTGATGAAAACTCTCTGAAGGATGCCCAGAATGCTGCAGCAACAGTGTCGTGGATCCACAGCAGATGGAAGCAGCAGCAACCTCACATCAGAGCGTGTGAAAGTGCTTCATGTTTTTATTTTAATTTTATTTTTTTAGTACAATGAGGCGTGTTGACAAACCCCACCTTGCCCACTCGCACAACCTTTCATTAACTTTAACCCCCTAATCCATCCAGCTGGACCATTTTATGGCAACTCTCTACTGGTGCTGGCGGTCACACCCTTCTGCACAGCCATAAAGCATCGTGGCACAATTGTGGGGTGGGGGGCCACGTAGCAGACGACATTCAGGCTGCTTCCAAGAGGCCGGTTGCCTGCAGGTTACCAGCAACACCGCTTGTCCCTGTTTGTTTGCAGCTACTAAAAGGAAAGAATGTTTTCCCCCACAACATGGCTATGTGGGGATTAAGGCCCATTCTGAGTGGCCCCAGGTCGTGCGGCAGATGTTAGCCAGGATAGCACTGGTTGCTGTGCCGACTGTGAGCTGTTGGGATCGGCCCGCCCAGACGACACTAAGCCTATGTACATGTATGTGTGAGAAAGGGGAGAGATTTTAGCCAGTGAAGGCCCTGTGACAGATGATAAAGAATGGCGTTGGGAAATTTGTCAGTGGTCACAGTCTAGTTCATCTCACACTCGAGATCGGGGGCCGTTGTTTAAGCCCAGAGTCATCCTTGTCCCGTTTGTGGATGGATATTATTACAAGATTAGCCTCATTTATTTCAGATTAGCCTTGTTGATTGATGTACTCGGGCTACATTGCAATATGTACAAACTTAATTATGCGGTTGCAGGCTACAAGGTGTTTTACAAAAGCAACAAATGTAAGATTTTGAATTAACAACAAGATCACTTTTGCTGTGTGAGCAACAACTTTTATCCTCAAATTTGGCTAAAAGTCATAATTCTGCTTGGCACGCAGAGCCTCCGATGAGGATTAGTGAAAATAAGTCTTGGAGACTTTGACATTTTGAATTGGCCAATATAGTGGAAAAAAACGTATGTATAGCCACTGTTGTTGTGATGCATTTCCCTCGGCCTGCAAGCGCAACCATTTAACAATTTTAACTAAAACATAATGAAAAGGGTTCTGAATTGCAGGCGTGGGGTGAGGTTCACAGTCGTTTGATGTGAAAGACGAGCCTGATCGTTCTGCATCAGATGGGTCTAACTGCAGGGTGAAATGTGTTTAAAACACGGGAACCCCCCCCCCCCCCCCAGCCCATCAGGCTGAATGGAAAGAGGATTCAGGGTCTGACAAGACATGACTTGACCCAGCGGTAAAGGCAGAGTCCTGCTATTGTTCTCAAAGAACAGCAGAAATCAGTATTGCAGAATTTCCCTTTTGTGTGTGTGTGTGTGTGAGTGAATAAAATCAAATGGCTTGCACCCTCTAACGATGAGTATTGGGTCAGGATCGGGGTGTTTTCACGCATGGCTGAGTATGTCAGCCAGCTTTTTTGTGCACACATGCTCAATTGATTAATTTCTCACTTTCAGTTGCCTATTTCAAACCTCAGCAGCAGCTTGATTGGCCCCTTACTGCAGGAAATGGTGGCAAAAATATCAATCTCTAGAGTTTAAGAAGAATAAAAATAAAGTGAGCATGAGGAAATGGTCTTAGTGAGTTTTACTAAATGAGTTTAAACAAGCATTCAGCTGTAGAGTCTGCCTTAGTCATTCAATGATAACACATGGTAAAACAGTTCAAAATATACAACCGACTTCATTTAGTCTATCGGTAAATTGTAGGTAGGTTGCTGTGGCGCCAGTTTAAATCTTTAGATTAAGGTCACTGCAGTCCCAAAATAGGAAATGGTTTGATAATACAGAAGTGACTGAGTGTGATAGACGCCTGCCAGGTTAAGGGAAGCGAAGCCCCCTGGGAGCAGACACCAGGAAGGACTTTAATCGTACTTCTAGACAGGGGTTTACCGCAGCAGGAGAGAAGAGCGATGCCACTTGTCCATCTCTGAGGTCACAGGAAAGAGAACAAACTTCTTGGTCTGAGTGTCATCGATGTCTGACCGCTCAACCTGTCAGAGAAGCGAGGAGGCGTCCAGGTGTCATGGCCTCGTCTGGGGGGTGACGGACAGGCTGTGTGAGTGTGTGACGGGAAAATAAGGCCTCTGAGGAGCCCGGCCTGCGTTCGTGGTGACCCTTTGGTGTTTTCAGAATCCATCTCGCTCTGTGCGTCTGACAGTAACTTTAAAGGGCCTCAACTTCCACAGCGCTTGACAGCTGCGATCCCCTGAAAGTACAAATGTGGTTATGCTCGTACCAGTTTTTGTTGGTCTTTGAGCGATTTGTGTCTTCGCTATCTGAACGTAGCCCGAGTTTTTCTGACTAAGCACATCTACTGTTGCTTTTTGTCTCACGCATGTGTCTCACACAAATGATTTGTATGTGTGAGTCTGTATTTCTGTCACACCCGTGTATGTGGTCAGGAGGTGAGGGGCGAACAACGGGGGGGTGGCGAAGAGCTTTAAAGGAGGAAAAAAAATACAACAACATAAACAAAACCTCAGTCGGTGTGTGACATGTCACCTTCGCTGTGACGGGCGACACGCACCGTCAAGGCGCTTAGTCCTGGAGAACCTCTTTGAAGTCGGCTCGGCCCGTTGCGACGCTTCTCCGAAGGTGTTGTCTTTCGTCCCCTCGGGCGTTGCTGTTGGGCTGATGCATCCCGGCTTTTAGCGAAACACTTTCCAGGATTACGACTATTAGCTGAACAGGAGTGACAGGCAAGCAGAGTGGAATCAAAGGTGAACATTTTGTGAGACATCAATCGAACCAGAGCAATGCCGCTATCTTGCTTTTCATGCAATTTGCACAGAAAATGTATTTGTCGTATCCCAACTTGTGTTTTCTTTGCCTTTCCCTGCCTCTCATTACTGCCGTTTGTGCTGCTACTCCAGGCTTTAGGTAAATACCTCTGCTTGAGTCACTAAGCCCCCCCCCCCCCCACTTGACACCTTCCCCCCTCCATTAACTCCTCTAATGACATTTGCACATCTGCTTAGGGGAGGCTCCGCTCACCTCTTTGCTGCACAGTCTTGCTGAAGCTGCGCAATAATATTTAAAAGTCCTCAAGAATTTTGCCGCTGGCTTGATATTTTAAAGTAAACTCATTCATACAGTTATCTCACTCCTTAATAAACCAATAATAATCAAATATTTGGTCTACAATTAGACGTATTCTATTTATAACCACGTCTTTGTGGCAGGGCAATCATTTTTATTTGACTTTTGTGAGGGTGAATGAGTCTTAATAATACCTTCACAACAGTACAGACGGGTTTCGTTCATTGTATGAAAATATTATGAGAAACTAATCGGTGCATAAAAGTTGAACTAGAACAATTATCAGTTGCAGCCCGTTGGACATGTTTATCCAAGAGACGACAGAATGGTATTATTTTCTGTTCTCATTATCAGGGGCTTTATTTTTGCACCCTGATTTTTCGTAATGACGCCAGAAGATCCATCCTCACACATCTGTTCTTTTCAACGTCCTTCAAGAGTTGAACACACACACACACACACACATGCATACGTGCACAAGTGACTGTACCTGTCAACCCCCCCCCGAATAGTATTACCTTTGCCTCATTTCGTTCTGCCCGTCCATCACTTTTGTTCAACTCCTGCCGTCAGCTCAAAGGGCTCCTGCGAGACAATGTTAAGTGTCTGTATGAAAGGCTTCAGCCTGCCGCCTGGCGCCGCTTAGCCCACCCTCCACTCCTATGCCGAAGCTCTCCGTCTTGTTATGTGACAGTTGAGAAGCTGCGCTATGTTCATCTGAGGGACAGAGGACGGAGAACGATTGAGCTAAGCGCCACTCGGGGCCCCCTGGAGGATGCAGCCTTGAGGTATTCTTCGCTTTGGTAATATTTATTCAGTGCTAAAAAAAGACTTTTGTCATTTTTGTTATAGTTTCTAGTTTCCTCTACTGTAATACAAGTAATTGTGTTAACCTCATTTCATACGACTCTTCATCGCCGCCTTTTCAGATTCCTCAATTATGTCCGGAGGTGCGTTTTGGGACGGATGCAACCAAACTGGATGCGGTCAAATATCATTTGCATTGCATTATTTCCATATTCAGGTTTGGATTGCAGATAAAAAATATCACTAAAACCAACTAAATTAGAATAAATGTTGCTAAAATAAGGAGAACAGTCTGCGTCTTCTCGGGTTTTACACTAGTTTAATTGAGACAACTTTTTACCTGTTCTCATTCTTTGTTTTATCCAGTTTTCACATCTTATATTGGTGCTTTTTTTCCCCATAGGCATGTTATTTTGTGCTTTTTGTCCACCTTCCTGTGCTCTGATATGACACTGGAAGCTTGGGGACCTCTTACTTCAGAATATACTGAAGATAAGAGCTGGTGGGAGTCTGTTTGCATGGTTTCGTCCGTATGTAAATGTGTTCCTCAGGCATCAGGAGGTTAAAAGATAGGGTACGCCTCACACTGCATATGTCTTTTATGCATATGTATGTGCCTGTGAACCTCATGAGTTCACATATCAGAGATCAGAGTGTATGCAACGTGGCTCTGACTGAGTGTATTTGCAGAAGAAGTCGGCGACTGCGACTCGATAGGAACTCCAAGGGACCTCAGATTGGTTGATATTTACTCAAGCACGCACAATTACCAACTGTGTGTTCTTCCTGTTCTCCAGGTTTTCCTCCGAGAGCCCAGCTGAGACAAGACAAGGCAGTAGGTTTTTTTTTTTTTATCTCAGAGATGAAACAATAAAAAGTTGAATAAAAACAGAGAGAGGGAGGGAGGGCGAAAATGAGAAACACCGAAATGGCGTCTTTTGAGAGATGACACAAAAAAAGAGGAGAGTAAAATTTGACAGAAAAAGTGGGGGAGCCTGCAGACGGGGTCAGAAAACGTAATGCATTCCTAATAGGAAGTACTTCGGAACAACAGGAAGACGGGGGGGGGGGGGGGGGAAGATAAAAGGCAGGGGACAAGGAGGCAGAGGGACGATAAGTGAATGTACGTGAGAAAAGAAAGTGGCAAACCTGCACAGAGCCAGGTGATGAGAGGATGTGTGTGTGTGTGTGTGTGTGATGCGTAATGAAGCTGTAGGTGTGTATACGGCAAGGCGAGGCTGTGATGCCCTTGTGTCAGTCATCCTTTGGCGATGCTTTATCCCTGTAATTTACCACATCACTCTTCTCTCAGTGGTGTGACCATTCCTCCGTCTGACAGTCGTACCTCTGGTTTGTGTGTCATCGATGGGGGTTAAACCTGTGAGGAAGGCTTCTTGAGATGTCAAACATCATGTCCTGACTTCTGTTCAGCCTGCTTTATTTGCTTCCGGCCACCAAAACTGGACAAAGGTCCCTCCGGGACAGGAAGTGTAGAAATAGCACTGTGGACCGGAGACGCACTGAAGTTTGATGTTTAAGCCTGATGTGGACGCCCACCGAAATGGGACGCGTCTCAAGGATGTGGGGAGGTTCAATGTTAGCGTCTGTTAGCTTAAATAAATGTTGGTTTGAGCTGCAGCTGCTGAGAGCAGAGAGTCAGCGATGGGGCTGTTATCAAGACATCTCAAAGACTTCGATTGTTTCGCGCTCGCACTGAGAACCAGTCGCAAATAAATATTTGCTGAAAGTTCCACCTACGACTGTCTCTCTCTCTCTCTCTCTCTACCGCCTAAGGCACACACTCATACAAACACACTCTGTTGCTCATGTTCCCGTCTGCACACACACACACACACACACATGCCTACACACTAAGTAACCACCCAGAGGGGACGGTGAAAGAGGGGCAGAAAGAGATGCATAGAGCAGAGGAGTCCTATGTTTTCTCTCCCCTGCTTTGATGTTAAAGCAGCCTCTTTACTAGTATATAGACACGGCATAATAACCTAGACCCTCTCCACATCTCACATAGACCTCTGTACTCCCCCCCCCCCCCCCCCCCACAAAGCTCTGCGGGGTGGCGGGTAACCCACAGCAACCCCAAGCAGAAGTCAGAATGAGTGTGGCAGCAGTCCAGGACTTGGGAGGCGTAGTTTGTGTGTGTGTGTGTGTGTGTGTGTGTGTGTGTGTGTGTGTGTGTGTGTGTGTGTGTGTGTGTGTGTGTGTGTGTGTGTGTGTGTGTGTGTGTGTGTGTGTGTGTGTGTGTGTGTGTGTGTGTGTGTGTGTGTGTGTGTGTGTGTGTGTGTGTGTGTGTGTGTGTGTGTGTGTGTGTGTGTGTGTGTGTGTGTGTGTCTGTGTCTGTGTCTGTGTCTGTGTCTGTGTCTGTGTCTGTGTCTGTGTCTGTGTGCTGTACATACATGCAAATGTCTGAGGAGTGTGTGTGCTTTAAAGTGTCTGTCGGTGCTACCTGTCTTCTCAATCGACAGTTATCGTACAACAAATTAAATATGCGACGTCTCGTCTTTCTGACGGCTTCAAACGTTGAGCCATCGTTTTGGAACTGTGACCTAAACGGTGACCTCGCTCTGTGCGGACGGTGAAGCCGATGTCTTCTACGTCTGTTAATCTGCGTTTTCTGTCGCCGCGAAAAACTCAAAATATCACAAAAATGTGTTCACAAATTCACTTAAATGTGCTTAAATGAACCAGATGTGGACGGGATAGAACCTGGAGGTGAACCGATTTGTTTGACATTCGCGACATCAGCAAGCTTTCTGTAAGTAGCTAAAGCTTAATAAAATAAGAGCTTGGACATTTACAGACTGGAGAATACGTTCTGCAGCAGCCAGAGTTGTGTTGTTGTGTTTGCTACCTCATGTCGTAGATATGGAATGCTTCGTGCTTTGTTTTTGCTGTCAGCGCCTGCCTGTCTCTGACGGTTCAAGCGCCGCCGCCCAAAATCCTCGTCAAGTGTCAGTCCTTTAAACGTTTTTGTGGTGAGGATGCACCCAAACAACAACAAACTACTTTCTTCTTGAAACAGTCATACAGGTAGAACAGGTTTAGTTTTACAAACTCTTCTGCAGCTCCACATAAAGTTTTACTGCTTATGCTAATAATTCATCACTGGGGGGGGATATAAAACATGATCAGGTATTAATCACCGGCAGCTGTAAAGGTTCCTGTCTCCGTGAGCTCGTGTGCTTATGAGAGCGCTTTGTTTGACCCTTAAACCTATTTATGTCGTCTCGTTGAGATACGCATCCGTAGTTGTGTTAGCTCTGCTTTTTATTTCTTCTTTCTCTGGCTTGTCCTTCTCTGCAGACTCGGGTTACACTCCTCCATCAGATGGCGTTCTGCCTGGCTGAGCTTCACTTGTGGTCCACCAAGAGCTCACTCCAAGTCAAAGGTATACACTTATCACCGTGTTCAATCTCCCACGCTCTCAATAATTCTCTCTCTGGCTCTTCCTGTCAGCGCTCACTTTGTTTTCACACCTTGTCCCCACGATTCCCCGTATCTGCTTTAACAATCTGACTCTGTCGAGGCCCATTTTCACTTTCCCTTTTCTTTCTGGTCAGTTCTTGCTATCGATCATGCTGTCCTCTTGTTGTGCAATTACAACATCGAGTTGTGTTTGTACATCAGTTTGACGTGTAATTGCCCGGTGCGATGTCAATCAGCACAAGAAAAGAGCGACTATTTTGAGAGCACATACATGTCCATAGAGGAGTTCACCATTAAATGACCTGCTCCCTCTACAAGTCCACATATTTGCCATAGAGACACAAAAATCTTACATAACAAAACAAATATTTTTCTCATTAAACTGATTCTTAAACGCTCAAATGGCATGACTGGAGACGGTATTAGATTCTGTGCATTTTCCCCTGGAGCCTTTAAAGGTCTTAAACAAACATTACATGTATACAGTTCATCTGTAAGAGCGATCAACACATTTGATATTTAATTTCCATAAATCAGTTGTTTTCTTTGCACACTACTTGGAGTAAATATTTTATCAGGCTCCCATGGATCAGTTCCAATAAGTATAATACACGCCTCATTATACCTACATCACCGTCAGACACACACAAAGACATCGTTCAGGACAAATTGGCCACGTTTTACGAGCTACCCTGTTAGCACTGATGCTAAATATAGTCGCGTGAAGCCATGCATAGATCATCATGGCATGGAAAAATCCCAAATATGGATCCCAGCCGTGAAATGCACAGTTATACGTGTGTCCTAATATGTAACACGGGTGAATGCAAATACAAAGACGTAAGTGGCTTTGTTGTTTGTAGACAAGAAAAGAAGAAATGGTTGCAGCGTTTGACATCAGGTTTCTGTTTTTCTGTGTTCAGTGTTGTCGGGTGATGAGGAACACGAACAATTAAAAAAAATCATTTTATCACACTGATTGGGTTAGACAGAAAGCTGACCAATCCACTGCTTCCGTTTGTGTAAGTTTGACTTTTCTGGCAGTCTTTCTGCGTTTTCCCACTCGGCATCTGTCGGTCCATCTCTTCTGGTGGACAGAAATCCTCTGTTTCTCCATTTTCTCGTTTTCCTGCGCCCTTCCGTTCTGTCTTGTCTTTCACAGTCTGCTGAGCTTTAACCGAAGATAGCGTCTTCGTCTTGGTGTGTGTGTGTTTATGTGCGTTCTCAAAGGTACGGCGGGGTGTATATCCGAGGTGACGGTGACATATCCTTATTTGTTTGTTTTTTCCCTCCCATGTGTGTCTTGTGCTATCTCGGAAAAAGCGTGGCTGAATACATCTGAGCGAAGACTCCTGGTCGCTGAAGTGTGACGTGCTCTAACACCACTTTCTTTACATGATATACAGTCGCCTCGAAAACAAAAATACAGGTTTACAGAAGCAGCACCTTCTGTGTGACGCTACGAAACAAATATTTCCCATGTGGTTTTGTGTTTTGCATGCCTTAATCGCGTTTGTGTCGCCGTACACCTCAACAAACCCTGAGTGTCACAATTGTGTTGTAACCAATTTTCATCAATTCAATGTGTTGAATGATCTAAAATTCTCTAAAATGCTCTGATCTACAGAATTAGACATTGGAAGTGACTCTTAACATTCTCAGTTTCATTCATTCATTTAATTTAGGTTTGAGTATTTTCATACTCATGTTTTAAGAACAATTTAGTCGCTGATAAAGCAGAGTATCGGGTCGGCACTGGCACATCCTCAAGGTTATAGTCGCACTCTCCTGTCAGAAGTGAAATAGTGACATGAAGCCATTGCTAATGGTGCTCCGTTTGTGTGTCTGCCATCAGCTCTCCTGCTGTATTAGTGTGGCCTGGCCTCGGGAGCAGCAGCAGCTGCAGCAACAGTAGTGGCGCGATAAAGAAACGATGTGTTGTGCAATCTGAGTCTCGCTGCTTAAGGTTTTGAGCCTGCAGGAGTAAGACGGGATAAAAAGGCCTGGCTCAGCAAGTTGTGTGTGTGTATGTGTGTGTTTGTGTGTTTGTGCCAGTTGCCTGCCATGTGCATGTTGGCCGTTTTTGTGTCTTGACGGTCGAGTCTGCTTTTAAATGTACATCTATGTTCCATGTTTGTAAATCAGAGTCTCTCCCTCAGGTGGGATTGGTTAATGCACACTGCTGTCTTTATTAATACCCCTCTGCCCCCTCCCCAGTTACATTTGTGCTCGGACCCCACAGCCCATCCCCACCTACCCCTCCCTCTCTGGGCCTTATCTCCGCTCAAACCCTGGTGCTGGCAGACGGGACGGCCCGTGGCTGATAGCGATTGTTTATCCCAAGGTGCAAAATTGCTGATCTGTCTTCTGCTTTTCCCTGACAGCTAGATGTTCATCTCGCTCTCTCTCTCTCCCCCCCCCCCCCCTCTCTGTCTTGCCCCACAGATACAGATATTGGCACCTATCAGTACTACGATAAAGGAGAGCCAGGTAAATAGTGTTTATATTGGAGGTCTGTTTGTGTTTAAGATAAGTTGCATTTGTCTTGTTTTTAGAAACCACGTGATTTTCCTTGTGTATGAAGAAGGGCTTTTTCATCCCTCCCACATCACATAAGCCATGAAAGCAGACACACAAATTATCATCTTATGTGTTTCAATGCCTTCATGACCCTTACCCGCGCACACACTTGTCCACGCACAGGCTATTAGTTTGTAAGATTGACACCCTAAAACCTTCTACATACATGCAGTGCACAGACACACGCAGGTTATTGGCTGGTGGTTCTATCTCTTACACTCTCTGTGTTCCTGTTGACCCGGGGTCCTGCCACGCAGCGATAGGAAAACTAAACTGTTGACTTTCTCCCATATCACATAGCAAGAGGCCCCATGCAGTCCAGCCTCATATCGCCTCAGGTCAGGAGGCTCCGGTCGCTTCCACACGGTCCTAGCATTCCAGGATCAAGCTGTAGCTTTCTTTTTTTTTATGAGAATATATTCATATTGTGATGATTGTGATTAAAAATATTCATATTTTTAATCACAATCATTAATAATAATATGGACTGCAACGATTTTGTATTTTTTTTTTGGCTTGGTAACCAGATTTAAGTCCCTCCATTTACTTCATTAAATCAGGATATTTTGTTATAGATTGTTCCTTTTATGTACTTCCCTGAACATACAGGTTAAACCTTATTAAACAGTATTTATTTGTTTATTTAGGCCTACATGGTATCATATCTCAATATTTCTAAAACCAAACGCTATCAAAACAGTTAAAATATCACAATGTTATCACAAAGAAATTCTGAAATTTGTATATAGATTTTTGGTCCATAGGTTTAAACGTAATGTAAGTGTACACTTCTGTCCTTTCTCATCTTATGTACAGTATGCCTCTCTCCGTCTCATCATACACTTCTCTCCCTTCTCTCTCATCTGAGAAGCCGCCTCCTCTTTCATCCCAATCTTCAGTAGGGAGATGATGCTCTTGCTCCAAATCCTTTCATTTGGAGGATTACTAAAGTGTAGCTTGATATCAGCATGGAGGACGTAGGGAGGCGGCGGCGGTGGGGGCAGACTCACTATCCAAAAGTATCACAACATTTTCACACGGGTTTAATCCTAGTAAAGGTAATGATATAGTGGCATACAGTCAAAAATTCAATATTAAATTCAGTTTGATATTTTGTAGGCATTCATCTTTAACAATTGGGGGAAAAAATGTGTTTGCTGAGCCAGGCTGTGAAGAAAAATACATTTCAACACAATATCGCACCTCAATAATTAGTCAGTGAATTAACAGTGTGCTAATGAGGTTGTGGTTTTCCAGTCTTCTTCAGCTTAGCACGATGCTCAATTTGAAACGTCTAAATCCACGAGGGAAGCTAGCTGAAGTGGATGATAAAGTTGTGTAGGCTTAATGCATGACACCATGTGACTGATAAGTACCAATCCCAGTGTGTCCTCTGGTTCTCAGTCAGGTCATGTTGTGGTGTAGCAATGAGCATCCTCTCTAGCTCCACTCGCTCATCCGGGTGTAGTCACAACAAACAAGCGAATCTTTATTACACGGTTCATTAAACTTGTGCGGTTTAATGCACCTGTCTTCATGGCGGTAATGTTTCTCAGCTTCTGTTTTTAGTTTTTTAATTTTTATTTATTTATTTATTATTACTCAATGTTTCTATTATTGTTTTTCCTGTTTGTATCGATGAGGTTAGGCTGGAAAACAGAAAGACCTTTACGTTTAACGCAATATAGTGTTACAGCTCCACCATCATGAAGTTGTGGTTCCACATGTGCCCACTAGAGGTAGACCCAGGCCCATTGGAGCAGCTCTGGGGGTCCCACGCAGCCCCCCCACCTCCCTACTCTCCATCCGCCCAGCCCAATCTTCCCCACCCAAGCCCGGAGCAGGTGCCCATGTCTGGGCCTGCCTGGCCCCTCACCCCCTTATCTGATTAATGCTGCTAATCCTGGAGGAGTTCCTGCCTGCCAGAGAGGACGGCCACCAGACCAGCCACTTTCTTGCACTCGGTGACCGAACCAGGAGGCACTTTAATGGGTGCACCTTTACAAGGTCTCCTGGAGCTGACAGGGTTCCAGCTTGGTTTTCTGTTCCGTGTTATTTACTTCATGGGGGGGGGGGTCATAATTATTTATGTTAATAGACTGTTTACAGTATACTACCAATCAACCTGTGTGTTTTGTTCTTCAGCCCATCCCCACGAACATCACTATTACGATGAGAAAAAAGCATTCTCTGAAGGTGAGTTTATAACAGTCAGACTGGGGTTGGTTTGCGGTGGGAGGGGGGTTATCTTCCAGTCCTAGATGTTGCCCTCATCAGGGAATATCTTTCAGAAATGACTGTCCCAGTCTTTGAGCTGTCCTACTTCCTGTTTAGTCTCCGCCCAGCCCTCTTTTCCCTTCGTTCTGCCTTTCACCTTCACATTAGTAGAACACAAACGCCCTTATCAGAAGACGAACACACCCTCCCTTCCCTACTCTCTCCCCATGACCTCACCCTTCACACGCTCATTTGCATGTGTCTGTTTACATCCTTTTCCCACTCGCGCTCAAAAGGATCCCATTCCTCAACGGTTCCTTTCTGCGGTGATGAAAAGGGAGACTTTAAAACGGCAGTTCTTCCTGTTTTTGCCCTCCCATTGAACTTCAGGCATGTGCATGGACAGGAGCAGATACACAAATTAAATTGGTGTTTTTCCCCCTGTTCTCCTTTAACTGCTAGAGATGGATGGAAGAATGGAGGTCTGGTAAATTAAAACGAAGAGTTGGCGATTGTTGAGCGATGTCCCGCTAACTGTGAGGTAGCAGGGAGATAACTCGAGCACTATAATTCCTCACAATTAAATGTGTTCTTCTCCTCAAGGACCAGTTTGAGTGTTTTTGAAGTGACATATTTTCACTCATTTAGTGCAGCCGAATCAATCTATAAGCAGCAGATTTCAGCCTTTTGCTGCTTTGGGGATATTGTAATCAGAAATATAAAACTTGGAACAGTGTTGCATCAATATAGTTTCTGCGTTGCAATTATTGGTTTCACATTGGGTTTAAAACATGAAAGCCAATCATTGATATTGCAATGTTCTTCAGGGAACCTTAAAGTGTCCTTTTGTAAATTCTCATTTATGTTTTTACTGTTCTTTACATGTGGATGCCATCAGCCATAAAATAGTCCTTTACTGGAAATATTTTAAGAATGAACTGAAGCAACTCAAATTTCAAAGTGATCCAGAATCCAAGATCTCTTGTGGATCATTATCAAAATTTAGTCAACTGTTTCATCAAGATCCGTCCATAACCTTTTGAGTTAGTTTGCTAACACAGACAGACAGACTGACAAACAAACCAATGCCTTGGTGGAGGTAATAATCTGGCACTGAGCACAAGCTGAATGCCAAATAATAAACTAAATACTTTTCGGTAAGAACGGAAGTCCTAATATTGAATGGAATAATTATGTCATAGAACTGATTGCAATTAGCAAAAAATCTTTTAAATTTCATGGGTCACCATTGCATTTTGGGATACCTGCTTCATGTGCCAGCGTATCTGTTTTCCCGCTGACCATCTTGTCACCACCCTTCATGCCTCTATTCATACTGAGATCTCAGCTCAGATATAAAGTTCAACCCTTTCAGACTTTCATTCTTCCAGACTCCCATGAGGACCTTTTTAAAAACGTATTTCCCCTCTGCCTACATTTAAAACTTTGTCACATGATCTTGAGATTCTTCTCATGTTTTTGCGCCGCAGCTCGAGGCTATTCGTGGACCCCCAACAACCGCCGTCCAGAGAAGCTACGCGATTCGTTGAAAGAGTTGGAGGTACCCACCTCCTCTGTTAAACCTCCCTTCGCCACCCCTCTTGGCATCCCCCCCCCTTCTTCTTCCTCCCTCTGGGGAATTTCAGAGTTTTCCCTTTCCAAAACGGTCGATTGATTAACAAATAGGGGCATTCTCTCCCCATTCGCCCTCTCCCTGTTGTTCCAGTTTGCTCTCCTCTATCCCTCTCCTCTCTCATCACCTCTCTTTCGGCCAAGCTCTGTCATCGAGGGGGATATTTGAGGGGATCAGGGAACTGCAGGCTAACCCCTCATCCCTTCTCCACCTCCCTCCTTCCCTTCCTCTATCTCTTCCTCCTCCTACCCTTCCTCTCTGCTCATTCATCCCCCTCTTCCTCCGCCTCGCACCCCCCCCCCCCCCTCCCCTCTGTACTTGTGGCAGCACAGACCGAGCTTTGTTTCGCGGAACCTGTCTGTGGCTGTTACGCACACATGCACGCACACCCCCCACCACCACCTCCCTCCTCTCACCCGTAACCATCTTCTGAAACTAGAAACACTCCGTCTCACCTCCACACCCTACCCTCCTCCGCCAGCCCACTCTCCTCCCATCCAATCACCCCAGCTGGGTTCGGAATGTGGCTGGAATAATTACACACACACACAGATGTACACAACCAGTCCTTACCTGCATCCTCTTTCAACTCTCTCCCACTCCATGAGTAGGAAACTGCTGTAGTGCACCCCCCACCCCCCCACCCCCCACAGCCCCATTGTGACAAGTGTACCCCATACCACCATGGCAATTAATGCAGTGGCAATAGAGCAAGATGGAAAATCGCTGAATCATAGTTTTAAATTTTAGTCCATCCAACTTTTGCTGAAACGCAGCTGCGATGTCAATCTGCCGTCAGAAATAGGACAAATGGCATCAAGGTTTCGTTGAGCCTTCATTCAGCATCAGAACTGCATGAGGTCCGTGTTCCTCCATTGTTCTCTCTGTATTTCTGTTTCTTCTGTTCATTCAGGAACTGTTGCAGACGAACACCTGCGTCCGCACCAGATGGAGGAAAAAGAATTGCTGCCAGGTACACACCCTCCTCTGCCCCCCACCTACTGAGCACATTTAGTACACCTACGCCTCTTTTCAGGGTCAGATTGTGGCAGGAGCTCAGACCAGGCCGAAGAAAAGGAGCTTCTCTTGACTGTAATACTGTAATTCAGGTCATTTCAAGAAAACAGAGAACACCTTGAGTGACATCACTCTAAGTAAATAACACTTTTTGATCCTTTAAGGCCATGTTTAAAAACCTAATAGGACTTATTTGGTAATTAAATGGTGACGTCACCAAGAAATACAAGTGCAAAACGAGTGATTGGACCACTGGCTTTCCGATTAGCGGAATGAATCGGCATCAGTTTAATGATAACCTTACGACTTTGAAGGTAGACATTAGTAATGTAACAGTGGTTTTCAGTGGTTCATCAGTGTGTGTGTGTGTGTGTGTGTGTGTGTGTGTGTGTGTGTGTGTGTGTGGTACCTTCCAGGTGATGCTGAGCAGTGGAGTACTGGTGACTCTACTATTAAATGGACCCCAACTCGAACAAGTGTGTGTTGATCGCACATTAGTGGGCCGACTACCGGCCAACACCGTGACTGATGGTTGGTTACACACATACACACACATACACACACACGCACACACACACACATGCGTATATTATATGTGTATATGCGTCGTATGCGTTTGATTGGCTTCGGTGACTTTGAAGCTGCTGATGCTAATCAGATCTGTTGCATAATTATCACGCGCATCATGACAGCAAAATCTGCTTTCACTTCAACTGTTGGGATTATTGATTTCAATCAATGACATCATTGTTTTACACTGTATGTGATTTAAATCGAGGTTTGTTGTGGCTTAAGCAGATTTAAAGGTTGTATCCTCAGTGTGGCTGTACGATCTCTCTCTCTGCTCACAGCCCCAACGCACACTCACATGCACACACACAAACATCCACCGCGCTCTCGCCAACACTCTTTCAAACCCTCACCGACTCACACAAAACAGGTGCCACAGGTGAGGGAGGCGACTTTGCCAGCTAATTGCAGGCAAATCCTTTTGTGCTGTGTGTGTCCGGGGGCCTTCCCTTAAGAGCATCCATCAGTGTTTTTGCTCCATTGTGCGTTCCTCCAGGGACGACCCCCCCCACTCACTCACTCACACACACACACACACACACACACACACACACAGAGCTTTCTCACTCTGTAGACCTGGCAGGAGAGAATTGTGCCCGTGTCCACGGTCGCTCAATCTGCTAATTATTTCTTTATTTCTGTATCAATTATTTGTTCATAACACCTCCGTGCTTCCGTCCAGAGTCTCAGGACACTTGATAAAGCCCCCCCCCCCCACACACACACACACTCACGCACTTTTGTTTGCAACCAGCCGCACAGATTTGTTTTTATATAAAAGAACATGCACTTACTGTATCTCCACAAATATTGATAACACAGAATGGCACATCCTGACGCACACACTCAAATTGACACACAGGTACACATACAAACCCACTCACCTCCCACTGGGTTCCTTTCAAAACCTCAGAGGCACTAATTATTAGAGTAATAGTTGTGAGAGGGTGGGTTCCGGTGTGTGTGTGTGTGTCGGGGGGGGGGGGGTTAAATTAACAGGACATTTCCAGCAGATCACACCTTTTGAACACATTTACAATTTAACAGTTGGTAAAAGGGTCGTATTTGAATTGTTCTCTATACGCTCACTGCAATGTCAAATATATATAATTAAAGGACAGAATAATAATTTTTGTTCCAAATTAATCTCCAACATATTTGAGAAGCTAATATTTGCCGGACTGGAGTATAATTTTGTTATCGGTTAATTGAGGAATCCATTCAGCTCGTGTGAAATTGTGGTGAAAGAAAGTTTGAAAGCAAATTCTTTATTTTCAGATTATCTGAATTTTAATGCTGAATAAAATATTTCTCTGACTTGCGTAAATTCAGTTCTATGTGTGCACATTCACCTCTGTGAGACAACAACGCAACATTTTTTTGTTTTCGGAAGCGATGAATCTCTTCTAAACTTTGCATCGTCGATGCCACCAACCCTCCCGGTCTCCGCTGTGAGCTGTGATTGCATCAGGCACGGCAGCAGATTACATATATTTTACGCCATCAAAGTATTACTGCCTTCTTCTGGCCGCCGACTCGGCCAAGCTGTGCATATGCGCCGCGATTTAGCATTCTTAAGTGATTTTTCATAGCTGGTTTCATTTACGTGTGTTTAAATGTGCTTTGGTTAAGCCCATTGCCCTCTTATGTCAACATGCTGCTGAGGAGATGGCATTAAAAGGATTTAGAATTGTGTGTGTGTGTGTGCTTTTGTGTTTAGTTGTGTGTTTCTACATCTGTGAAAAAAGTGTGCTGACTTGGTTTGTGTGCACACATATGAAAACATACAAAACTATGTGTTATTGAGGGTGAATAACTACAGTTATACTGTATACTATATACTACGACTGTATTTCTATTGATGGACGTGTGTGTGTGTGTGTGTATGTGGGGGGGCGGGTCATGAAGGTCTGACTCGTAATGCCAAATCAGCCACCTGGTCCCAGATTGGGCCACAGCCTGGTTTCATATCCCCTTCTGTCATGAATGGGATTAAACGTAATCCCGTTTATAGACACCCATAGAGATCAATACTAAACTGCATTTAACTTGATTTGTCTGTAATCTATTACAAAGATGCTTACTACTGCATTAACCGTAATTGCAGGGAGGTAAGGCAGCATTAGCGGCTCCAGTTTGTAATGTTTTAAACCTTTCTAATGTGTCACTTAACTTCAACATGGAGAAATCTCACTCATTTGACCTGATTTAAAATTCTGCCCCCCCCCCTACTATTTTACTTCCCCTCGTGAATATTTGCATAGTAATTTGAAATTTCCACACAACGGGGTAATTTGAAGTGTAATCACACCAACACCAGCATGTTTTATAAATAAACACATGGCGTGGTTAATTGGCGGTTAGATTTCTAAATCTCGGAGTGCAGCCTTACTTGTTCAGCTCAAAGCAGGATATATCTGAGAGACATGTGTAAACCCCCCCTCCCTCCCGCCCTCCCCCTCCATTTAATTGGTTTCATAAACAGATTAATTTGAGGGAGAGGGGGTCTTAATTGCTAATCAGTGTTTCCATACGGCTTCTGAAGAGTTGGATCAAGAATGTTCTTCTACTGGGAAAAAAAAAAAAAAAGGCCTCGGAGCCTGACAGGGAAAGAGGAGTAAAAAGATGCAAACAATACAGGAAGCAGAGGAAAGGAAGAGAGATGATGCACAGAGGTGGTGTGATAAAGGGGGGGGGGGGGGGGGCGCAGGAAGGAGAAGAGAGAAACGTCATTCCATCCAGACTAAGCAAAACTAAGTTGTGCAGCAACTGTGGACGTTCTGGTCTAAATTCTTTAGACCGGAATTTAGAACATTTAAAACATGAGTGCAGCAGTTTACTGTGTGTGTTGATTATTTTGTCACACGAGAAGACGCCTCGTCACGATATAGCCGCTTTGTTTTTGTTTTTGTTTTGAGTCACGCGTTCACTGACCGGTGTGGCGATGTCGTTCCCAGCGGTGCTCTGTGATAGGCTGATTCTGCTGTCCTTCCTGGAGCAGAGCCAAATGGCTGCAGTCTACCTTAACCAAAAGAACCAGGACTCCCCAGAGGCTGGCAGGAGAACAGACAAACTCTCTCCCGCCGAAATCAAGGTACAGCAAGACACACTGAGTGCGTGCGTGTGTGTGTGTGTGTGTGTTTACGTTTGTGTTTGTAGGAAAGAGGGAAGAAGAAAGCAACCGTGTGTTTCATCCTCGTTCTACTCTTTATTTATCCTACCTGATGACCTTCATCTCCAAGTGTGTTTATAAAGTGCAGGAAGTAGATCCCAAAGAAGGACTTTCTCTAATACATTTTATATTGATGTGATTTGGCTTCATATAAATTAATTGATTTGAACCAAAGTGAACTTTTGCTGCTTTGAATTTAGGCAGGATGTTATTGCATCTGGCCTGATGCGGTTCATCCTTGTTTCTCTCTGCAGGTGTAAGTAGCGGGTCTGATTGTGTTGCTCCATGCTCCCCTTCCCCAACAGAAAACTCCACTGTTTCCTCCTTCACTAGCTGGCTAACTGCTAAAGCTAACATTATCATAGCACTGACAGGCCCTTTTGTTAGCGTGCGTGTGTGAATGTGTGTGCGTGAGTGTCGGTGTGTATAAAAGCAATCGTTCCTGCCATTCGTCTGTTTCCAGAAGCAGTGTCCTGATAAGACACCCCCCCCCCCACCCCCCCTCCGCCGCCACCTCATATTGTACACTCCACACCTCTGTCAATATATGTGGATGCAACCTACACACACGTGCACATGCACAACCACATAGACATTGCCTTGGTCCAGTGGGCTAAGCTGGGGAAGGGAAAGTGAGGGGGGGTAAACTAATCCGGCACACAGAAAGTGGTTTTTGATTATTGCTGACCAGCAAATGGCAGCAGAAAAAAGACTAGTAAAGGGAGAGATGGTTACGATGGAGGGACATGCGGAGCGGAGCGATAGTGTTATTAACCTTGGTGATTTTCAGATTTTTTTCTCATTCATTCTTCTTTTTTATTTCTAATCTGTCAGTGATCTACCATTCAGATGTTTGCAGCAACTCTTTTCTCCCCTTTATCATCAGATTTACTTCAATCGATTTCTTTTGCCTCTGTATTTTTTGTGTCTGAATCAAATATCCTTCCCAAGGGAGCAAGAGAGGGGCAGACATGGACCACTGAACCTCAAATCAGCTCGGGTCATGCGGCGGCAGCTTGTTGATTGACTAATGTCTGCATGTTTCTTCTTTGTCTTCTTTCTTTACCAATTTCTTTGTTAAATTTATGTTGTTTTTTTCTGTACAAAAATTAATTTCTGGAAAGTTTCCTGTCTTCCTGATTTTACAGCAGGCCAGATGCTCTCTGCACCATGACGGCAGTCTGATAGATCTGTGTGTGTGTGTATGTGTGTGTGTGTTCTAATTTGGTGCGTGTTAACCGCTGACTCTGGTTAGTGGTTACTGGGTTAGCAAGTGTGACTGAACCGGTGTGTGTCTGTGTGAAGGCACACTCCAATCTCACCTGCTGTAATGCACTTCTGGATGGAGCCCACTTTGTTTAATGGGGTGCATGTTTTTATACACACTTTTTACATCAGCACCTCCATAAGTATGCACATGTTTATGTGTGTGCACGTGCATGCATTCGTGTGTGTGTGTGTGTGTGTTTCTACATGATTGTGTGTGATACTCCCAACCTCCCTCATTTGCCCCAAGCACCACGAGAGCTCATTACTGGGCCTCTCTTTGTTATGGCCCGTAGAGCATGGCGGACCTTCCCAAAAAATATGCACATCACTAAAACAACAAGCCCAACAGAACAAACACACATTAGTGATGGAAGATAAAAACAAGCTTAGACATCAACAAAAACAGAAGGGGGGGAAGGACACAGGAGTGATATTTGGGGCTACAGATGTTTACATTTCAGAGCCCACAGGTGTTGAAGGAGTTCGGTTGATGAATGGATTACAACGATGCTCTCGGATCACTTTATACGGCACCAAGACAAGAACGGGCAAACGGAACCACGAGGAGCCGACACGAATCTGGGAATAAACTAGACATGAGGCTAGAAAGAAGAGATGATGGAGCTGAGGAAGTCAACATCTCTGCGTTGTTTGGACAGACTGGAGAATGTTAACCCGAGATTACAAGTTAGTTCTTCAATATCAATGCGCATATATGCGTGAAACTAAACAGAATTTCCCTCTGCGATCAATGAAATGATTCCGATTCTGATATAGATCATAGGAAAAGAGTGAGGAGTAAAAGTGTGGTTTGGTTGGGTTGTCATGTGATTAAGAAAGGTGTGAAAGTCTGACGGCATCCGGTTGCTAAGGAGACAACTTTTGACTGTGTGTGGCCCGTCTGTGTGTCTAGATTGCGTGTGTTGCCGTGAATGACCGGGATCGTAGGCTCCACAGACGCGTGGGTCTCAACCGTCTCCAGGATGTGGCGCTCTGCTGGTGGGACCCGGACGAGTCCGGTGAGGGGCCGGGAATCTGGTCTCCCACAAACACACAAAGGAACAACGTGATCCTGGTTAGCTGCTCACCTACTGAAGGCCTCAAGGTGATCTCTCTCACACACACACACTCATAGTGCAGGAGTGATGGAAACTTTTTCACCTCGGTATCACACTTTAGAGCCATGAACTCGACATGAATCATAACTCCTGCTGTTTGCTGTTATATATTTCGACACAGACACCCTCACAAGCTCTCACGCTCGCACACAGAGCGAGGACACAAAGCCGCCGTTCCAAGCGGAGACCCGTGTTGTCGTGGATGGGATTGGGATGGTGCGTTAGTCACCTCAAGGGTGGCGCTTCTGTGTTGCACCTTCATGCATCACCATATTAAATAAGCAGGACAGCTAAGCTGTGGTACAGCACGAAGCTCAACACCTACACATACGCACACGCTTAGACGCTCGTGGCGCCTGGTAAAAGCTAACGCATATGACCCGATTCCATGTCAACACAGGATTGGCCCTGTGCCGAAAGCCGATGAAAGATTCCAAATTACCGAACCGGGCTTAACGCCGCTTCTCGTATCGTATACCTTGATAAGCAGATGCAAAATATTCACCATACGAGTGAGAGAAGGGAGTCTGCAGGAGGAAGGAGAGACGAGCGTTGCCAATTGCATTCAAGGAAAACAAATTCACATAGGAGAGAGTGAGGGAGGATGGATTTGGGGGGGGGGGGGGGGGGGGGGACTTGAATATTGAAATAAGCAAAGCAGATGTTGTTCACCGCTTTTTCCGCTTCTTGTTTTTGGAATGCTCTCCACATTTATCACACTCCTTCACCTAGTTTATTCTCTCCGTCTCCTTCAACCCCCCATCCTCCTTCTCCTCCTTCCTTCCTTCCTCCACGCTTCAACAACATTAAAGTCTTTTCGCGGGGCTGCAGCATCGTGCGCTAATGAAAGCGTTTGTTGTCATTTTTCAGCTGCGCGGTGTGAAATTAAGCGAACAGTTTATGTAAGAGCCATGGCGGCAATCAAACGGCGGGCACACATCGGGCGACGCCAGCTACTTCAATCACTTCAAGCTCATATATATGTTCCTTTTGTTCAGTTTGCTATCTGCCGCACTAAGCCAATTTTCTAGCCAGTCTCTCGGTATTTAAAAAAAAAAAGTCTGATTTCTTTCCCTATGTGGTCTTAATTCGTACCCCCCCCACCCCCCCACCCCACCTCATGCTGATAAGTGGAGCCACGGCACGGAGGGAGGTGGAGGGTGGGAAGGCGAGAAATACACGTACATAGTTTTTATACAGGCAGTTGATGTTTTGAATTATCATTCCTTCATGCCTCCCCAATAAACACACACAAACATAAACGAGCACATTTTCTAGATATTAATAATCTGAATGGAAACACCAGATGAATGTTTTCTTGCTTTTCTGAGTCATATTTGTTTTTGGTTTTTTTGAGAATATGTCAAGAAAGTTTGCTCTGCCTTTGTGTGATTTCTGTTGTCTCCAACATAAATGCCTTTATCGCTGTGCTGACGGTTAACTTGTGTAATTTTGGGAGCAAGCATAGAGAAAATACATAATTTAATCTGCTCTTCAACACTGTGGTGAAGAGCGCACCAAAAGATTTACCACATTTAATTTACCACTACAGTATTAAAATGACGCTGTTGTTCTGCAGACCTAAGGTACATTTACAAGATTTAATTTGCAGCGATGCACCGCAATCATAATTTAGACCATGGAAGGATGAGATGTGGAATCCAAACAGCTTTATTTCTTTTGTAAATAAATCACGCAGGAGACACCTCTGCTTCGGTTTTTAGCGCCAGTGAGTAACGCTCCCGTTCTGCTGCAGTTACCTTTTAGTGGTCGTAATCACGACAGTTTAGGTGTGAGGAATGTTTCCACTAGTGGCCCAACACTGCTCCTGCATTTTCTCACATCAGCACCTCAGCAGTCACACGCGTAAAACTTCCCACTGCCCCTCAACGCCCCTCATCCCTTCATCCCTCGACTCTTCTCCGAGTCCCTCCGTCTCTTTCGCCCGTTCCTCCCCGTCTTTCTCTGCTCCGTGAGCTGGAAAATTGGCTTCAAAAGGCCACTGCTGTGAACAAGGGCCAGCCACACAGTCGGGCCCGTCCGCTTTATCTCTCACGCCATGGAGGGGGGGGGGGGGGTGCTGGCGAGAGAGAGACAAGAAGAATGGAGAAGAATAGTTCTGACCAGTCACTGAAACCAATAAGCAGAAGAAAGCTACGTACTAGAGGCCTCTCTCTCTCTCCCTCTCTTCATGTCTCTCCCTCTCTCCCTCATTCTCTGCTGTATTTGCATCTTTCTGTCACGTCTCCATCCCCCTCCCTTTGCTTCCTCTCTTTACTCTCCTCCCTTCCTTATTTCCCATCATCTTTTGAGCATTTTTCTTCCCATCTGTCTCCTTGCAGTCCCGCTCACGCCCTCCTATGACCATCAGAATTATGGTGTTACAGTATCAAACCAAAGCTATAGAAAACGTCCGGAGATTCTTTATGAACTTTTCCATCTCTCAATCTGTCCCTTAGATTAAAAGTGTATTTTAAGGGGGAATAGTTGATGTTGAATTGAAGAGGTTGAACCGGGCCGTGTTGTTCTAGCTGGTTGCCTCTGAGCTGTATCTGACATCCCCTCACCTATCGGGGGGGGCTGAATCAGCTGCACCTCATCCCTGACGGTGGCATGCTGGCACAGCGGGCACCGGCAAGCTGGGCATGAGATGAAAAGCTGAGAGGATGAGATGTTGTTGGGGGGGGGGGGGGGTTGTGGAATTGAAGATGGTCTGTGGCAGCATTCTGTGGGACGGTCTGGGTGAGTCTTGGCCTGCTCTGTGCAACTTTCTTTCATGTGTCACTTGGTACCTGCAGACATGTAGCTACCCGGTGAACTGCACCCCCTATAAGACGGTCTACCCTTACATGAATTGAGCCCTTCGCTTGTCCTGCCATAAATAAACACACATATGCACGTCTCCTCCCCCCCCCCTCCCAAACCAAGGGAAGCAGCAGGAGCTAGCTCTGGGGATTATGGAAGAGAGGGGAGAAAAAAGCTTTCAGGAGGACAGTCATCTGCTTTTCTCCTGCTGTAGACCATGGGCAGGCAAAAAAAAAAAAAAAAAACTCCTCTCTTCCTCCTCTAAGTCCCTTTTTGGCAGTGCCTGCCAAAAAAAAACAGGGCCGGGCAGCTTTGTGAAAGGAAGGCAGGCAGGCAGCAGATCCCTCTTTCTGTCTGCACGGCGAAAAGAAATGAGCTCATTTAGCCAAAGCTGCCACGGTCAATGCGGGGCTCTGATAGAGGCTTTGGTACGGTGAAATCCCTCCTTAAAAGCTCTGTTTGTGCCCGTGGAGGTGTTGGGCCGCTGTCTCCTGTCATCCACCTCCGGCTCCCAGGTTCCTCGTGGGTGTTTTATCGGCAGCGCCATGCACCCGTGACCAGGCCCGTCTCCCTCCGTGTCTACGCTCACTTGCTCCGCACGGCCATTATGCCCACGCCCACGCCCACGCCCACGCCCACCGACTGGATGTGGTTTGGGAGGGAATAATCAAAATTCTGGATTTGATAACTGGTCAAATAATTCCAAGCGTTCCAGTTCATGTTGAAAAGCTCGTTTCTTGTCATTCGCCATGTCTGGTGCTTCTGCCGTGACTCGTTTCTCTCTCTCTCTTTCCCTTTGCTCATAAACGGGTCAGTTCATTACCAACACCTGTACAATTTGCCGTCTTCAATTCCTAAAGAGAAGAGCGTGTTCAAACAGCAGCACAATAACGAGATTAAGATCTAGACGTGTTGCCTAAACAATTTTCAGGTGACACTTAACTGTTAAGAGGCTGCCGACTGATTCTAGCCACTCCTGTTTTCAACACATGATCATTTCAGAGTGCAGACAAGGCGAAACGCCAGAGCCTAATGTTTGGCTGCAATTTGGCCTGACCGCTGCTATAAAGGCAAAGTGGAGGGAATCGCACACGTCATTAAATCACAGTTGCTGATTTAAAGTCAGTGTAGAAATACAAAGAGTGAAATAGTCACAGAATATGCTGTGTTTTTCTTCAGCCTGTCATTTTTTATAAAGTTTTCCACAGGCTTTATTTAGAACCAAGAATTCACGCATGCCACAAACACAGAATGCATCTTTTGAGGCGTATTTTGTGAGAACGTGCTGTTAAAAACGTTGTTGTCCGACGCAGGAAGCATGAGATTATAGACAATGCACTGACGCTTTGGACCAGTTTAGGTGATGCCATCCACTGATCCTGCGCTCCTGCTCGTCTCCTCTCCTCTCTCCTAAAGGTCCTCTGTTCTGTCCGGACTGAAGGCAATCCCATGGACTGCTGCTTCAGCCTGCTGCGGCCCAACCAGCTGCTAACGGTCGAGCTACCTGCAGGTCCTCCGCGGCTCAGAGAGGCGTCCTGGGCCGACGCCTGCGTGTACGAATGTGCACGAGAGCGTCTGCACCGCCTGTCCGCCGCGCGCGTCCCGCTGCCATCCCACCCTGTCTCCTGCTCGCGTCACCCCTCTGAGACCGCGCTCCTCCTGGGCTTAGCTGACTCCTCAATGGCCCTATATGACCAGAGACGGGGGGTCTCTCTCCTGGCCTCCTGCGCCGTGCCTCCCACTATCCTCGCCTGGCACCCTGCCGGGGCCATGGTCATGGCAGGGGGTGGGCAGGGGGAGCTGATGTGCTTTGATGTAGGATTGGCACCTGTTAGCATGGCACTGGTGGCAGAGGAGGTGGCATCAGCTGCCACTCTAAGACTGGAGCGGCACCTACGCTGCAGCGGCGGCCTGGAAGGACTACAGTGGGGGCCAGGCCCAGAAGGGACGGATACCCTGATGCTCGTCTTCCATGGGGGGCCACTAGCAGCCCTGAGATTCAGACTGGGTGCGTGAAATTATGTTCAGAGTACATTTTAAAAATGTAAAACCAAAATGGAAGCTAACTGGTAACTGTAATGTTGCCCCATACCTTCATCAACACCTAATAAAGCCCCCCCCCCCCCCCTTCAGAACTCCTTTCTCAAAATATTGCAGCCAAATGGGCCGACCTCTTTGCCGCTGAGGGAAGTTAATTTGTTGACTGGCAGGAAGGTTAGCAGAAGTCACGCTCTCAGAGGTCATTCAATAATCGCCCCGTGGCAAGAGCCCCCCCAGGTGCATTGTGGGATGCATTTTTCCGATAAATCATTTACAGTGACTACACAGTCCCTCGGGGGCCCCCAGATAAAGTTTGCCAATCACATTTTTTTTCTGAAGCAGACACCTCAGCACCTCTAACACACATGGACGGTCTCACGCACACTCATCTACACACATTCAGCGACTTTAATTGTGACTTTGGAAAGAAGATGTGACGGTGGCACGCGGCTCTCAGCCGAAGTTTAAAAGCGGGGAATGCGTGGGCGGAGGAAGGTGGGAGATTCTGAGCATTTGAGTCTGTGTGCGTTTCCCGTGTGTGAAGGGAAGAGGGGGGGGGGGGGGGGGGGGTGTTCCAACAATAGCTTCCCGTTCTCTGATCGTCTGCCAAGGTTTTTGATGAAGAAAGTCACTGCACATTTTTTCTCCATGATAATTCAAACACCCCCCCACCTCACACACACACACACACACACACACCTACACACACGCTTCTATTTCCGTGTATCTATGCACATACACACTCTCCAACTCGTTTGTTTGTTTGCGCTCCATCATCTGTATTGACTTGTTTCATACGGCCCGTTACATGACAGTAGGAACGAGTCGGGAGACGACGAGGAAGAAAGCGTTGGCCGAGCTCCAGCTTCTCTTTAGTTCCATAGGAGGCAACCCTCCCTGGTCCAGACCCCCCCCCCCCCCCCCCCCACACACACACACAACCACCTCAACCCTCCTGCCTGCACCGACTTATCTCATGTGGGCACACGTTGGCCGCGGCGGGGCCTGCAAATGTACAGCATGTGGACGGGCAGAGCAGGGAACGTGCTACACAAGGAAAAGGCTTCTTATTTTACCGATAAGACTTCAGTTAAACGTTGATGTTTAAAGATGAATTACATAATGGAATGTAAATGATGTGAAACAGAGAGACAGACGGCACTGATGAATGTTTAAATATAATTTTTTGTGACATGCTAAAACTGAATTTTCTTTTAATCCGGAGACATCAGAGCAGCATAAAGGTGGATTCTGTCTCTGCTTGGATTAACTCATAGTGGTTCATTCACGCTCAGTAGTGGGATGAGCCGAACTCTCTGACTTAAAGTGTCAAATTAAATCAAATAAGACAAAGATTAATTAAAGAAAATAACACATAGACATTAAGAGCTTTCTTTTGACGATCACATGCTTTAACAACAGAATGTAAAGATCTTTTTACAGATTTATTCATTTTAATCTACATTTTGAATTTAAAAAATAAACTATTTCTCAATATTTTATGTATATGTGATTATAGACAAGTTTAATTTTTACATATTTGTTATTATTATTTTTCTCTAGAAAACAGAAAAGCCAAAAATTGACATTGAATTTATTTGGTTTTGGTTTATTGGTATTTTACATTTTAATTTGTACCATCAAAGTGTTTCATTCCATACTAAACCATAATAACCCACTCTTTGTGATAGGGACTTTTACTGGGGGCCAGATGGGTTCCGGGGCGCTGCTTCATCAGTGGCTGCGCTTTGGCCGGGTCAGCGAGGCGCTTGGCATCCTGGAGGCCATGGACTGGAGCATCATGGGAGATGAATGCTACAGAGGCCTGAGCTCCATCACCAACCACCTGCTGAGGCTGGAGCTCAACGCTGAGAGAGAAGGTTGGTGGAGTATTTAACATGAGATTTAACATGAGATTTCTGCAAATCTAGAATAAATGTACTCCTTAATTTTGTATTGTTAGTTTTCTGGCTGTGTAACTTTAGATTTCAGCTCAACAGTCTTCAAAGTTCTTGTACCCAATCGACCTGAAGGTCTTGGTTAAATTACGATTTCAGATTCAAAATTTGCAGTTAATTAGCACTTCTCTGGGTAGCCACTGACAAGTTTTGGAAACATTTTCATACAATAATATGAAAAGCAGAACATCTACCTGTACCTTGACATTGTTGTCTGACATCTAAAGCAGATCTTACTGCCATTTATTTATGTCATTGTGTGTGTTTCTGTTGTCTTCAGCACAACTGGAAGCAGCTCTGGGTGTGTTTTACACCCCACCTGCCCCTCTCTCTGATATGGTGATACTTGAGTACCGGGAGCCAATCAGCAAGTACGCCCGTCGCTTCTTTCACCACCTCCTGAGGTAGCGCACCTTATACGCTGCTGCTGTTTGTATTTTAATTAGTAACATCCTTCTTTATACCCTCGGGTCAGCTATAGTACTTATATTAGTACTTTTGTTCAGAGATTAGCAGAACAATTTCTTTCTGATTGTCAACATGGGGGGGGGGGGATCCCCCGTCTAAAAGAAGGCCTTTCACAAAATGACATCCATTGAAGATAATATTTAATACAGCTTATTTTCGACACCATTTTAAGAATCTTAAAAAAGACGAGTCGAGTCATTCATGAAGCAAAGCACGTCGCTCTACCTGTTTGGCTGTTGTTTCATTTCCCCTTCTGCCATGAGAGCCTTTTGAAATGCCTGTTTGACTGAAATAGACCCTGTTGTTCCCACACACTGCTGCTTACTGCACTCCATCCTGCAGATACGTCCTGTTTTTCAAAAAAAAATATTTCTTTCTCCTCCTCTGTAGCTCAGCTTGAGCGTTGTTTGGCATCCCTCCTCTCCTCTCTTATCACCTACCTGCATTCTTTTTCTCCCCATCGCCATCAAATGAATGAAGCCCCCTCTCCTCCTCCTCCTCCCTGTGTTTGTGTTTGCTTTCTTTCATGTTGGCGCTAGACACAGAAAGTTAAGGTGTTTGGTACTGAGGAATACAGCATTTTATCGTTCTCTCTGAGCTTTAAATTCTGGATAATGGGAAGTACGACTACTCTGTTATTAATGATTTTGCATGAAGCGGTATTTGTGGATGTAGGCAGATTTGTGTGCATACTAAAGAAAGAAGCGTACTTGCTCATCAATCATTCTGTCTATTTGATAGATTAAGGATCGTTTTTTTTATATTTAATCATGGTTTCTTATGATTGTCTTTGGCCTGTCTGCAGATACCAGCGTTTAGAAAAGGCCTTCCTCCTTGCCATGGATTTAGAGGCGAAAGATTTATTTATGGTGAGTGGAAAGTATAAATTTCATTTAAATTGGTTCCTTTTTAAAGAAATGACACACATTTTGTAGGAAAGTATCAAAATCTATGCTGAAGCCGATGCTTTCAGTCGAGCACCGGTCCCAGTGAAGAGGTGTCTCCACATCTGATCCTGTGCTATTAGGACGTGTCCGCGATGGGATGCTCTACATTTGTTGTAATCCCTTGTGTAAAAGTCCAGCGCACAGTGGCTGCTATGAAGTCAATGAATTGCTCATTGTCACGTATTTGAGGCAGTGTTTCAATGTTCTTTTCAGGCTGTGCGATTCTCTCGGTCAGTCGCGCAGACTCCTCGCCGCTCACAGACGTTGCCATCATGTCCTTGCACTAATCCCAGGTCACAGATGCAGCGAGAGGCTTGTGGCGCTCGGAAGGCCTGCTCACACACTGCTTACGAATTAAGGGAACAGTCTAGAAATGTAGATTAAGCCTTATCAAGGTTTCTCTCGTCTATTTTATGAAGACAGCTAACTTTTGAATTTGCTGTTGTACTCACGTGTCGTGTGTGTGTGTGTGTGTGTGTGTGTTGCATGTTGGAGAGCAGGTGTGATCTCTGTATGGGCCTCTATCTTTTCACCGGTCGGCCTTCTCCTCTCCCCGGTCCTCCCTCTAACTTGCTCTTTCTTCCGCTCCATGCTGAAATGCTCTTCTATGTGTTTGACCCCCTTTTCATGGGGCCCCTTTGCTCCATACTCCACCAACACCCTAGACATTAATACACACACACACACACACACACTCTCCCTTCCTCAATCACACCGATAGCACCGGTTCCAATTACCTCCCCACTAAGTAGTGCTGCTGGGAAGCCGAATTGAAAAGGTGGAGTCAAGCCTCTGGACCTTGAAAGTGCGCTATGGAAGGAGGGAGTGCAGGGAGGAGAGGAGGGAGGAGAGGTGTAACTGGCGAGCTGTATTAAAAAAGGGTGAGAGAAAAAATCAGGTGGACCTTCCTCTGTCGCATTGGAGACGAGGAGGAGAAGCGGGAATCGAGCGCAGAGATGGAGGTGGATGGAATCCTATTTGCTCAGGTTCGATCGGATTTCAGGGAGTGTCGGTGACCGTTCTCACAGAGCTTCACAAAATAACACTCGGATAGCTGCTCGTTTACTCCTGAAATGTTGAAAGCAAAATATTACATTTTATATTTGGAACGCTTGTACTGTGAGGTGGGATTTTATCCATCGTTTTTTCAATGGTTCAGTTCTGATGTTTGAGCAGCAGATTTCGTTTTATTGTTTTTTTTAATTTCCAGGCTCTTCTCGCAAACTTAAAACAATCGCGCTGAAGATGAAATGACTTAAATGCAACACCATTTAAGATCAAGACAAACACTTGATGAACGACTTTCCCATTTCACTCCTGAAAATGGGACTCACTTGATACCTGTAGTCATTCTGTGTTTCTCAGACACCGCACAACAAAAGATGATCACAAATACTTGTCGTCCCAGTTCTGTGACGGTCAATCGCTCACGATGAGCATTGACTCATCGTTTTAAAAGAGTGACGGAGAGAAAGAAGAAGAAAAAGGATGTTGACATTTCACCCTTTGCTCTGTCCTTGGCTCTAATTAGGTTGTGTTGTTGCTTTAACCTGCTGGTTGGCAAATTGAGTTGAGGTGAACGGGGTTAATGAGGGCAGCCCCCACCTTCAGCGAACTCTTTCTATCTCCCAGAGAACTCGGTGACGCACCGTCGACTTAATAAAATGAGCACACTCAGACCCACGCATGGCTAACATGGACACCCCTCACCTCTCCTAGAGAGACCCAGCAAGATACCCCCCCCCCCTCGCCCCCATCACCCGTCAGGGCCACATTGTTTCCCAGCTAACAATAGAGACCCTCTGAGTCTCCCCCCAACCCCGGAGAAGAATCCTTTTGTTCAAATGAAACACTTAAGTGTTGAGCTAAATTGAAGGGGAGGAGGTACTGGTGGTTGCGGGGGTGTTCTGGGGGAGGGTGGGGAGGCCATGTGGGGAGTTGCTAAGGAGTCACTTTGCTTTTTTATTCTTTTCATAAATGCCGCTGTTATTTGATAATCAGTTGAAAATGCATCTGATTAGCTCGTCCGTCAGCAAAGTCAAGCCGGCAGCGAGTTTTTTTTTCTCCTCCTCCTTCACCTCCTTCCCGTTTTTCTTGATGTAGCTTGTTAATTAAATCAAATCGTCTGATATCCGAATCTGGCGAAGCCTCTTTTGTTCCCGGATGAGGGCTTGTTCTGTTCCCCGTTAGATACGCTAGCAGTAAGGCAAGCAGCGGCTGTTGGGCTCAACCCTTATCTTCCTCCCTTATCTGACGCCCCGGCTCAGTGATGCTGGAGGAGGAGGTATTTGCACTTTGTCGGCAATAAGCTCATTGTTGTTTCTCAGATATGTAATTAGTGTCATTAAAACGTGAAGTCATTAACTCCTATCTGATAGAAGTGTTAAAAACAAGGCTCCTGGATAACAGGTGTGTCAGAAAACATTTGTGTATCTGTGTGTGTGTTTGCGTGCCTACATGCAGGTTCAGCAAATGCGCCCATGTCCAGGGATTATGTTAATTAGTGCAAATGTGTTTTTCATGTTTGCATGCTTGTGCATGCGTGGATTCGTGCCCAGCCTCCTTGTCGATATTTGATTGGTTTTGGCGAATTCTCCGGAATAAATGACGCAGGCGTATTCTCATCATTCCTGTGTATAACTTGAGATATTTTTACAAAAGTCACAAGTAAGCCTGAAAGTTTCAATGTCAGTCCTTAGAATGTGATTTGACCACTCCGTTATTTATGATTTATTTTATCTTTATATTACCCTTATTTCTTACATTTATATATTCCATGTACGGCCAAGATCATGTATTTTTTTATGCTCTTATCTATTTATACTTTGTGTACACACATATTAACACTGGGTCTGGTATCTAACCAGCACGGCGTAAAGAAAGTACCAAAGGTTTTGCATGTGTACTTCCTGTTTGTCAGTAACCCCACAAATGGACAGACACGAGTCCGTCTGTTAATGTGTCATAAACTCTGGGCCAGCTAACGTAATCCCAAGAGTATTTGGAGGTAACTCAAATATCAGTCAATATTGGGCTCTTTGCACCCCCCCCCCCCCCCCCAACACACGCACAAACTCCCCAAAAAATGACCAGCTAAACACCCCTTTTTATCAGGCGCTGCAACCCCTAAAGCTCTTATATAAATAAGATTAGTGTCGCGTTTGAGTGTCTGAGAATAATATCTGATGGTTTTATATGCAGTATTATTGTTATCCCTTCTTATTCGGGCTGATACTCTCTCTCTCTCTCTCTCTCCCTCTCATTTCACATTTGTTCATTCGTTTATTCTTTCTCTGGATCCCTCTCTCCGGATTCACACAGCATTATGAGGAGCTAAGCTGGAATAAAGCGCCCCGCATCAAATGTTCACATTGTTCTCTTTGCCGTACAATCTCTCTCTCTCCTCGCCGCTCTGGCTCTCGCTCTCTTTCTCTGTTGCAAACCCGTGTTGTGAATTTCGCTGTCCCTCACACCTTTTAAGTCGAGCTGATCTTTCACTCTCTTTTGCCTTTTCCTTTTTTCTCACCGACGATTAGTGGTAATGCTTCCTCTCCTTCTCGCCGATCGTATTAATCTTCTGCTCTTCTGGTTGTCATCAATTAGGAAGCCTCACTCGTACCTAATTGAGGGGCCGTGTCCTCGTTCACGGCGGCCGAATCAGCCGCCTCGATCCCAGGAGCCGATTTAGGCTCCTTTGAGGCCATTTTGTTGTCGGCCATTTTCACATTTCCTCCCTGCTCCTCGCCACAGAGGGCAGGCACCACTATAATTACCCAATCTGTTCCCATTCATACTCTCCAATTTCAGCACCCTCTTTCTTTCTCCTTTACTCCCCCCCTCTTTCCCTGCCTCAATCCCTCTCCGCTCCCCACCTCTTTTGGAAGCCAGTTCCTCCTCTTTTTTTTTTTATACTCCCGGGTTACAAAAGCTGAGTTACAATATGGGGGTATTAGGACGGAGTACGGGCTCAGCTGGGGGCCGGCTTTAGCCAGCTGAGGGTTATCCACGGCGAGCCCTGAGTCACAGCACCGATGTTCTGTGATGTTGCTGAGGCGGAAGACTTTCCTTAACGCGCTACCCTTTGATGGGCCCTCAGCCAGAGGAAACCTTGCAGCGCCTCCCTGGATGCCAGGCTGGCTGTTTCACTCCATACGATCAACTGTTGGGACTGTTTTACCCAGTCAGTCCTTTTATTAACTCTTTTTCAATGTCTAGCGTGAGTTGTAGTCGAGCAAGAAATCTGGCATCGGCGATGTTTTGGCTTTGCTTTCAATTTCAGACATTATTTCCAGAGTTCTTATTGAGAACCGGCCGTGAACGAGCTCAGTTAGGATGCGGGCCGCAGTGCGGGCGCCTTACAGCACAGATAGGACTTGAATGTAAACAAATGTAATTCATTGAGACTAAAGATTGAAAATCAATGCATGTTTTTTCACATATTTGTATAGCATGTGGTGTGAACGAACAGCTGCTTGGATATTAATGAGTATCTTGTCTGTATTTAGCTTTAAATCGGCCCCTTCAGACGTCATTTAGTAATATTATCTTCCTTCACTGCTTTGTAAGCCTCAGAGGGACACAGAGGAGACACGCTGTTTGCAATACTGTCGCGGACCGATATAGTAATGTGTCTCTGCTGGCTGTGTTTCTCCATAAAGAGAGAATACCAGCATTTCTGAAAGGTGAACAGTCCCTCGCGTCCTCTCCCACTTTTGAAATGTGACAGATAACATCCTGCCTGGTTCAAAACCGGAGAGATGAGGATGTGTGCGGGGATGATTTCAAAGTTTTTGGAGGAACCGGCATTCCATCCAAACGGTGCTCTTTCTGATGTTTGGCTTCAAACGGCTCCTTTTTTTCCCTTTCTGTCTTTTCATCTGTGTCTTCCTTCTCCCCCCCCCCCAAAAAAAAAGACTATTGTCATTGGAGCCTAGATTCATTTTAGATTAACATTCACGTTTCTTTCTTTCTTGCATTACCTTCAAAGGACCTCCATTATGTTGCCGGCGATAAGGGCGAGGTGGTGTTAGCGGATGTGGCCAAGAGGAAAGCTAATGAAATGGAGGCCCGGGCCGTCACAGGCAGCGGTAAGAAAATAATCAGAATGTCTGACCGAAAAGACCCCCGGTTGTGATTGGTTATTGCTCCTCACATCTGAAATGATAGGTGGGAGTCTGATAACCTCAGTAACCCACCCACTCACAAACCCGGCCATCGGTTTCTCAAACGTCACCCATGTTCACATATGTGAATTGTGAATTTATCGACTTGAATCTATTTCTGTCAAAGGGCCTTCGCCTGCTTCCAACGAAGGCCCTTTTTTATTCGTCGGTACTTCAGGCGGTGCTGCTGCCCTTTGACAAACGCTCCCGAAGGCACATACCAGAAGGGATCAAGCCAAGTTCCTGATTCCACAGTCACACACGCAAACACACACAGACAAAAGGCACACAATTCCTTCTAGGCTTCAAAGGCCAACCACTGAGCTGAAAACATTCAGATTTGTGAGGGAACCATGATGAACATGTCTGAGTTCTTCATCGGTGTTTAAGACATACCAGAAGGCAAATCTATATTCAACTCCGTTTTATGTGTGTTTGTCTGAAAATAAAAACGAGCATTTCCGTGTCTGTCTGCAGAATGTTTTTTAATTTAATGCAGAACACACACACACACACACACACACACACACAAAAATGTGGATTGGTTGAGCAAATTCCCCTGCAACCATGCAAAGGAGATACAGCTTGTCAAGTGTTCCATAAGTGTTTTTGAAGTCCAGTAGCGGAACAGCACTCTGGTTCAGATCAGGCAGACTGTTCCGCCCAAGCGCCCCCCCCCTCCAAGTCGAGCTGCCATTGCCAACATGAGCACTGAAGTCCCTCAACGGCACAGTGGAGCTGTTGGAACAGTTTAAAAGCACCCTTCCCAAAAACTCCAATCAGAACGCATCTCGTCCCAGAACACGTTTGCACACTAATGGACCTACTATAGACAGAAACATGGTTGAGTCGTGGCCTGTCTGCACATAAAACCAACCCGCTTTGTTTTTCTTGAGGAGCAGCAGTGGAATTATCTATTCTAGGCCATCGCCAGCCTGGATTATTTCATTTCAGCGTGAGGAAATCATAGAAAGAGAGTTGATTTGCATCGGAAAGAACAAGCACTGGAGCAGAATCCATCCTCTGCTATTGATTGGATCATTTTCAATTGTTTGGGGGGGGGGGGACTCAATCCCAGATCCTCTATAAAGTGGACATATTTTGCGATGTACCATCATCTGTCTTGGATTTGGAATCAGATTGGACGGAGACGACATATTTCTATGCATCTCTTCTCACATTTATCTGCATCCATTGTAAACCCCAGTCGACAAGGATTCGGCTTTCGCTTGTGTGCATAAATACACAATAGGGGGGGGACACACATTTCAGCTTAGAAATTACTCATAGCCGTCTGGCTGACAAGTGCGTTGATTTGGATAGATATCGCACCGTGAGAGCAGATGAGCGAACGAGTGCGAGGGAAGGCCTCTTTCTCTTCCCCGCTATCTCTTTCTTCGGGGTCGCGTCTTTGCCAACAAGAGACGCCAACTTGTTTCCCTGATCATTCTGTCTCCCCCTCACAAAAGCTGATGTGACTGCAGGGCCCTTCAATGGGCAAAGAGACGGGCGCTTTATCTGAAGATCCACTTCGCCACCTCCTCTCTCTGCTTTCTTGGCCGTTATGGGGAAAGCCTGTTAGCTCCGGTGTGCGTTTGGATCGTTGTGTTTCTTCCTCTTCTTTGTAGTCCATCCAGACTCTTGTCGCTTCACACTACCTCCACTATCTTAAAGATGCTCGTCTCAGTTTGGAAACCTTAGTGGCGTGACGTGTTTGTCAGAGGCGAGATTTGTTACCTCCTGCTTAATGAACGCAGACACTCTTATCTGTCAACGGCAACCAAAATGAGGGATGGAAAAACCTGCTGCACACAAGCTACCCTTTCAATGCCAATTCACAGCATGTAATAGGTGTTCGCTGCGGTTTGGCAGAACCTCGGAAGCTTTGTCAGGTGAACAAAGATGATTCATACGTGGCAAGTGAAGCAGAAATCAAAGAAATATGAGCCAAAGAATGCAAACGCAATCACACGTGTTTTTTCTATGGAATGTTGAGGCCGTTGCAGGAACGAGAAGGAAACAAAATAAATGAATGAACTTGCTTTTTATTCCATTAAGTGACTAAACTTGTTTTTCATCCTCATAACTCTCTTTCTATTTTTTTTTGTTTTTTTTTAGAAAATCTTCTGAGCGGCACAAATGATGCAATCCGTGGTTCTAGCCTCAGCAACTGCCAGACAGTCGGGAACCAGAGTGCCGGACCTTCGTACCTCGGCGCCTCCACCACACAGTGGGTTAGCATACGACACGTTCTCTCCCAATCTGCTACAGTTAGACCAGGGGTCTGCAACCCGCGGCTCCGGAGCCGCATGTGGCTCTTTCATCCTTCTGCTGCGGCTCCCTGTGGCTTTAGAAAATAAATAATGAGTATTTAATTCAATGTATTTTATTTTAGTTTGTTCATTTTTTAAAATTTAACTCTAAATTTGAAGATTATGGGGATTATAAATAATACAAAATAAAATGTATTCAATTTTTTTGTCGCTCATAATATACGTCACAACCATCGACAGTGGACGTGTCTGAAGAAAACAGAACGTTTAATGATACGTGGGCAGATTCGTTCGCCTTCACTGCTGACGAGACGGGTTTACCGGTATGCTCAATATGTAATGAGAAGTTAGCAAACAACAAAATTGACTTTTTGTTGTTTGCTAACATGTTGCAAGACATTTCCAAAATAAACACACAGACTTTGCTCAAAAATATACGTCTTTTTTCGGAGTTCAAAATGTTTTTGTTGTGTGCAGAAATGTAATTTCGCTTCTCTGTAACAGTTCATTGATTCATAAATGCAACACGCTATAGTTTGTTTATACATATATAAAGGTAAAAAACGATGATGAAAAGATGCAGTGTTTTCTTCATTTTAAATGTCAAAAGGATTTTGTGGCTCCCAGTGTTTTCTTTTCTGTGGAAAATGGGTCTAAATGGCTCTTTGAGTCGTAAAGGTTGCCGACCCCTGAGTTACATTTTGTGGATCATCACTGTTGATGGTAGGTTTTCCACGTGGGTGTGGCAAATCCAGTGTTTGGAATGTTGACGAAACAGGAATCTTGGCAAGCGGAACAGCTCGTTGAGTCACGGCATGAATACATTTACATAAAACACATCAGACTTGTCTGAACATTCAAACTGCATGAGGGCATCCGAGACCAAATGACCCGGCTGCACCCCCTAACAGACTTCTCTTCCAGTAACATTTCAAATGTCAACTCCACATCAGTTCTGTGTCTTGCGCTTCCAGTTATTCCCAACGCTGAGCCCGGAGCCAGATTTGAAACTGCACCAGAGTCCATTTCCACCATGGTTCAGGCTGCAGAGAAGATGGAGCTTGCTGCTCCTGATTGATTGTTGTAATTCACTCGTCCCAATGAATGACACATGGAACCAGTGTGACTGAACGCACGCTAAAGGCCCTCTTTGTCTCACACATACAGAAAAAGATTCCTACAAATATAGCCATCCGTGTCTCTATTATTGTTCCAAGGGGGGGAGTCCTTGTCATACACCACCAGAGTGTTTTTATGGGATTTGAGTGCATTAGATAAAAAGACGCTCTTTGTCGTCGTCGTGGGCTTTTTGTGTCTGTTTGTGAGTAACACTGATGACTCTCTGCCCCTCCACCCTGCATTTATAAGCCCCTTCCATCCAACCCAAAGCCCCTCCTATTAGCCAATTTAACAAGCCATGTCCAGGAAGAGAGAGCAACAGAGGGATGCTATGCTATTTGTAGCATAGCATAAAAGTAAAAAGAGTGTTGGGGCAATATGGCAGCCGCACGCCCCCATCGTACTGCCCCAGGTTTTCCCCTGCACCGGAGGCTGAGAAAGCAGATCCCCAAACGTCCCCAATGATAAAAGCCATAGAGAAGAAGAGACAAAGGCCTCTGCCTTTTTATTCCACAATTTCCGCCCTCCTATAGAACTTTTTTTTTTTAATCGTACTCCCCTCTTTTTGTAATCTGGTCTCCGATGAAGTTTCATTGTTTCTCATGTGAAGCCAGAGACGGCTTAGTCGAGATGGAGTAGGGGAGGCATTGTGGCGCGGGCGTTCTCCCGTTTGGCTCGCTGAGAAAAGAGCAGAGAACGAGAGGGAGGCGAGCACAATGGCAGTTTGGGGGCTCGTTGCACGATTGTCGTATTCCCCAAATCCGACTCTGTGCGCTCGGAGAAGTGAGCGCGAATGAGATGGGAAATCTGGAAAGCATCCCGACATTCTTGCGATGGCTGCCTGCCTCGCACTCGGCTGCCAGGGAAGTGAGAAGAACGGCGGTGGTTTTTATTTTCGCTCAGTGAAGGTCAAATACAAATCACCGAGACGAGGGCCGAGCCTTCATGTTTGACAAATTAGTTTAAAATTGTTGTGTATTCATTTGACATTTGCATTTTCAGGAACTGGAAGATCCTTGCGTTCCCAAACAGCTGAGCTTTCACGCCTCTGATATTTTCAGGTAGATCAGAGCCCTGTTAGTGATTTTCACTTCCTCGATGGAGGTGAAAATACGTTTAATCACCTATGGGCACGCTGCCTCGAACGTTTATAAAGTTGATTATTGCTCCTCCATAACTAGATGTCTTCTGTTATATAAAGCCAACGATAATTCTAAATGATCAAGTGTACAAAAGCGATCCTAGTGCGGAACTGAGGAATCTGATCAGGCAGTCGTCGTCTCGGTTTTGTCGAAACTAGCTGGCTAGCTTGGCTTTGCCAGGTTTCTGGATCCAGAGGTAGATAAATGCCCTCGAGCGGTGCCGTTTTTTGTTTTGTCAGTTGCGATTGATGGTTAACCCAAAAGTTCTCAGCGAGGTTGTCAGTTCTCCGTCACCTCCACCTGTTCCCTTCAGGCTGTAAGCTTTGCCAAGTAGGATATAAATAAATGTGCAATTATTATCACACCTCAATCCAGCCGCAAACTGCCTGTGGTCAGGTTTTGTTCTCAGTCATAGACGGTTGAACTTTTCATGAGGAAACAAAAAGACGCATCTCCAGTTCTGGTTCTAAAACCATCGAGTAAAAACACTCATCATCATCTCGGCTGAAGGAATACATGCAAAAATTTAGAGAAGAATTTTATTATATACATATATATATGTTTGCACACAAGGCACACATACATAATTAAATTATCTTTTTAAGTAACAATTGCTGCGAGCGAATTCTTGGTGAGATTATATCCTTAATCGTTGCTGATTTTAAATTTTGGCACAAATGTTCACACAAATGATCGATCTCTCTGTCTGAGAGCAAGTCTAATTATGAGGGAATATAATATGAATACATTTTAAATATATCGTGTGAACATTTTTATTTTATTTTTTATCAGCAAAATTAAGAAAATAATCTCACCAAGAATCAAGATTAAGAATATAATCTCAGGTAGAATTTGCTTGACAGCAGCAGACTCAACTGAGATCCCTAATGATGATGATGATGATGATGATGATGATGAAGGCGAGTGTTTGTACTCCACAGTGGTAGAACCAGAGATACATCTTTTATATCCAACTTGGCAAATGGTACAGCCTGAAGCAAGCAGGTGGGGCAGGCGACGGAGAACCGACAACCTCGCCTCGCTCTAATGTCATGCTGAGAATTTGTGTTTGTCTTTAGCTATCAATCACAACTGACACAACAGACAAAGGCACCGCTCGAGGACATTTATTGACCTCTGGATCCAGAAGCTAGCTAGTTCCCTTAGACTTTGTGATGTACAGCTGCAAGTGGTTCTGCTAGCACCTTGCTATGAACGCTGCTGCTTTGAACGTCGTTGCAATCCATTAGTGTTGTGCAGGTTACAAACAGCTAACCGCAGAAAGGCAGCAGGAAAGACGCCTGGCAAAGAAAAGAGGAAAGTAGTGAGGAGTTGAATCAAAGAAGGAAATAATCTCCAAATATAAAAATTGCATTTGTGTCTTGGATCTTTGCTGCGCAATACGGTATGCAGAAATCAACGATTTAGACTTTCCTTGAAGTAAAGAGAAGGGAAAAACCCCAGAAGTGCAGTTACCCAGTCATTTTATGGAGGGGGACGAACCCTTCTCCCTTCCTTCTGTCCATCCCGACACCGCAGCCAAAACGGTATGTAAACCGTACAGGAAGCCAGACTGAGGTTTTGTCAATCACATCCTCTGTAGAGCTCAGAGCGAGAGATCGGCGTGAGTGACAACGGTTTACATAGTTTAAAGCCAGAAAAGGCAAAGTGTCCAACACATTAAGAGGCATGTAATCTGTTCAGGCATTCAGCTCTGTGCCTAGTAACTTGCTGTAGGCCTTCTGTGTGTGATTCATCGATTCATTTTGTCCAATTCTTTGGCGTTGTACTTGTAGAAAGCGCCAGAACTGCTTTACATGGCGCGTCTGGCATCCAACATTTCCTGACATTTGATTTTTGTCCTGCAGGAAGCTGGACAAAATGTGATGGAGACAGGAACGGAAATGTGAGTTCATTGTCCCAACTTTAATTTTCATGTTTTTTTTTATTATTGAGGTCACACTTGGGCGTTCTTATCCAGTTACATAGCAGAGAATATTGGAAACAAATTGCGTCACGTATAAAACCAATGGGAAAACCGTTAAAGTGGCCACCGTCGTGCAGCGTTTCCAAACCACAAAAGGAATTATTAGTTGTCAAACACATTAATAAAGACGTCCTCCAGCGACATTAAGTCATGTAGGAGATCACTTAATTTATTATAAAGTGTGATTTGTCAATAAAACTCCGTCGGTTGGGTTAAATATCTCAGGATGGTCAGAATATTGTGAAGGAGTATTCTGTTGTTTTGTTCCGAACTCTTCTTCGTGTGTTTGTTAATATCGGGTAGAGAGGAAGTGATGCGGCGTAACCTAACCTTTCCTCTCGTCCTCTCGCAGGAAGTCGAAAGACCCGGGAACGCTTCACGTGGTCCATTTAGGAACGTTTTGAGTGAACGATCGAAGACCTGATGTGAGATTGATCCCAACAACATCTCGCAGATAACCGTCCTTTTATATGATAAGTATTCACTTATCTCTAATGACAAATGTTAAATCTGTCAGGAGTACATGTGTGAGAGACGTGATTCAGGATATTCTGTGAGCGAAGCCAAATGGAAACAGTTACACCAAAGAGGAGTGTTTTAAACCTTTCCATTAAACAGCCTGAAAAAATGAAGACTTCTATTATACTTCCATCACCGCTGATATTGAATGTTCCAGGCTTCGTGTGTGTGTGTGTGTGTGTGTGTGTGTGTGTGCGTGTGTGTGCGTGTGTGTGTGTTGGCTGAGATTACAGGCCACAGTTTTATTCATGAATAGAAGCCAACCAGCGTCTTTAAAGCGTTGCGCGGAGCTCCTTTCCTGAACAGCAGCCACAGCCGTGTCAGAGCTGTCGACGCGCCGCGCTCAGCAGCTAATCTGACAGCGCCGCGCGAGCTCTAATCCCTCACCGTATCGTAATCTATTTACTTTGCATTCTAAGAGGATTTCCGCCAAAAAAATATACAAGAAGCGATGTTGGAAATGGACAGAAGATCAGCGAGGATGCTTTTCTGCTCCATTTTTGTTTTGTTTTGTTAGCTTAAAAAAAAAATCATTGTATGTTTTTTTATTTTGGGGGGGGGGGGGGGGGGAGTCAATTCCCTGCGAGAGGGATGGGTGAAAGGAATTACATTTCTGACTGATACTAATACTTCTCTTATGCAAACATCAGGATGTTATACTTCCCCTCTGATGATACAGTCACACTGCAGGGCCCGCTACAGATAAGTGGCATCTGTCGATGCCTTTAGTGCTTCTCTTGACACGTTGAGCATTTGCAAACCAAGGCTGCATTATGTCCCGATTGTTCCACTTGACAGCTCGAATAAAAGCTGCAAAATTGCTTAACAGCCGAGCACAAGTTCCTCCCTTCTCTGATGGCCCACACAGTAGCCTTTCTGACTGAACCAATGGCGGCATCTTCCCTTTGGTAATACGGAAGACCCTCTAAGCGATTATTCCAGCCGTTGTGGAATCATGAGTAGTTATGCTTCATTAAAAATGTGGCCAACAGCGTTGTGTTAAGGCACTGCCTCGCGCTCAGATCTCCTCCAAACCGAGATGACTCGGGAAAAGATAGGCTTATTAGTGACATTAACATTCTGCACGGGAGGCCGGAGCTTTGGAACGGCCTTGTTAACATTTGGAAATGAATTGAGCCTCTGGCAGTTGCGATTATCCAGGTTATCTGTCTTTTTTTTTTTTACCCTCCTCTCCTCTGTGCAACGTTTCTTATCACATCTAATGATGGCTGTGATTAGAGCGATACTGTTTCCCCTCAGGTGCAGGTTGTACGGGTTTGTTTCACAAAAGACCTCCAAAATATCACAGAGAAAGAAGTCTGGAAAAAGTTTGAGCGTTTCCGGGATGATGTAAAGCTCAGTAAGAAAGGACAGAGCCGTGTTGAGTTTCTCTTTGTACACCTTCTCAAGTCGTCGAATGAGATGTCTGATAGTCATCGAGAAAAATGCTTAATTACGGTGCAGCGTATCTGTATTGAATATCTGTTTTTACTTCACAGTAAATTACATTTCAATTTGATACCCTGTGATTTAAAAAAAAAAAGAAAAGAAAAAGAAGCCTCGCAGCAAACAAAGAGGCAGCTGAGGATCAAGTTAAATGTTAGAGTTTTAGTTGAATTAATGAAAACTGAATATTTGTTTATAATATTTAACGTAGTTCTGTTCTGATGACGCGTTTCGGAAGTCTGATACTAAATATTTTCACTGCTGTCGTCAGCGATTGATCGATTTTCATGTGATCGGCGTGAAAAACACGATACAGTCGCTGGATATCCCATTTTAGCAAAGTAATATTTAGAACTTGCAGTTGAATGGGTTTCATTTTTTCTCTCTGATAGGTCAAAGGTCGTCATGAAGGTTTAGCTGTCGATCTCTCAGCTGCTCGCGAGGCCGACGCGTGGATAGTTTTTCCTCCTCCTTTCCGCCCTCTGGGTCTCCGCGTTGAGAGAAATTAGCCGATGAGGAACAAACTTAAATTAGCGAGGAATTTTGACAAACATCAGGCAGACATCTTGGACACGCGCAGAGGAAGACGTCCTCTGTGGGGAAACGCCGGAGCCTGCAGGCCGACCAGCCTCCATTAAGCTTACCTGTGTTTGCTGGGCTTGAGGGGAAGGGCAAGTCAGGGCGAGGGTCTGCTGCATCCTTTCCAGATGAGATAATACAAGCCCTCTTCAAATACCTTTCTGCTCATCCCTCGTTTAGAAGCAACAGAGAGGAGGAGATGAGGACAGAGGAGGACATCTTAAGTGAGACGTCATTAGTTCTGTCCGCTAAGACCCTGAGCAGCTTTCACCAGTCCGGTCTCGTCTGATTTTCCCATCAGCTGCTGATGCATCAAAGCAGGAAGGAAGTCTTCCTGCTCTGACCTCAGATCAGCTGCTGGAGGAATGTGCTTTCATTTACTGATGCTGAAGGTTGATGGTCAAAACGTGCTTGCGTCGGGTTCTCTGTGCATGCTAACGCTTTAGCATGTGCTGTTTCATCTGTCTGTCTCTAGTTCAGTAAAAAAAAAAAAAAAAAAGTCTCAACAGTTTATAAATGGGTTGTCATGCTCCCCAGAGGACGAACGCCCGCGGCTCTGATTGGATTTCTCTCTGGCACCAGATTGAGGTTCATGTCGATGGATTTGAGGACAATCCCGACATCTACGGGATACGTTGATGTGAAGTTTGGTCTTGGTCCCCTCAGGAAACATATGAACTTGTTTCCTGCTACAAAACAAATACAGAGAGCTAATTATTTAAGCTAATGGTTGTAGCAACACTATTGCTCAGATTGCCTCAATATATATGCAACCAACTGGGTCCAGCGTTAGCATTCGGCTCAAATGGAAGCAAATTCTGTTGACAAAAATGACAAATGTCATTTAGAAATGTTTGACCTGGAGGTTTGTAAAAACGGGTTATTAATCTTCTAACGAATTTAAGGCTTAAAAACGAGCCGTGTTTAACAAAGACAAACTATTTCACCCTCCGTATATCATCAGATGAATCACTGCTGCACGGAGATTCCAAACACTCGTTTGCTTTTGTGCTTAGATTCTGGGCAAATTGAAAACGGTCCCTAATGAATATTCACAGATGGAATATAAATCAATGTCTGTATCAGGCCTTTTTTTGTTCTTTGTAGAAATTTGTGCATTTGTTTTTTAGAATTTCCATTTTGACAAAATAGCTTCAGCTTCGCTTTGTGTCAGGATTTGTAAAAATGAAGCTGCTGTGTTTTAAGGGTTTCACAGCAGAAATTCAACATCAGAATAATTCTAATCTAATGTAAATGTACTTTAATGTGAATTAAATGTTTATGAATGTCATTGAAGTATTTCCATATGTTATTGAGCTTACATTTTTATGTTTCAGTGGAACTTTATTCTCTTATTTTCTCCAGTCATTCCTAAATTTAAAACCTTTTTTTTTTTTTATTATCAGCTTTTCACTTGAAACTATTTGTATTATGACTTTTTATTTATTGATCTACAACTAAGCATTAGATATTTATTTTTTCTACAATAACTTGATGTTTTTTTTGTCCTTTTTGACAGATAATTCCATCCTTTTTATTCCAATAAAACTTCCGTTTCGTTTTCCTTCGCGCTCCTTCCCCTTTTTGCGTTTCTTGCGGGTGTTTGAAATGAGCAGCTGACCCACGCGAGACCCGCAGCTTCTTAAACAATCCCGCAAAGATTTGAGATTTGTCGCAAATGTTTGTTCGGCGTAAATCCGAACAAATCCGCTGCTGTCGGCGACGCAAACACGTTTGATGTCCCGGTGGACAGATATTTATTCAGCTGCGGCGAGTTTCATTTCCAGAAAGACAGAAGGAGAGAAAGCACAGCGGCAGAACCACGATGGGTCTGTATCGATCAGGTGGCTCATCTGATCAGGTTGATAGGAAAGGATTATCGATATTGAAGTGAGGACGTCTCTAGTTTTCTGTGACGTGTATTCATCGGGGTGATTCTTTACAGGCCTGGAGAGGAAAAAGTAAAAAATATTTTCTAGAGCGCCTTTTTGTTTTTCTTTTTGTTTTTTCTTTCAGATGTTGAGTTGATTTAAAACTTTTTTGAGATTGAGCTTTATGTGAGTTCGGAGCCTGGTCTGACGGGCTTCGACTAGAAATATCCTCGTTTTGATCAGAAAAATCCTTTTCCTATTAATGCTGAAAATCTTGGCTTTTAAATCGACACAAACGTTATAAGAAATGGGTTTAAATCACGCGTATTTTATGGCCTGGATTAGTGGAGAAAATATTTGGCAGATTAATTTTTGAAGAAAATATTCGCATCTATTTAAAACATTTTAAATAATTTGTTCAGTTTGTGTTTCTAATTCAAAACGATTGAGTCTTTATTAAAACAGGCGGAGGAGCAGAAAAGTGCTGCCTGTTGTCTTTTTGTTTTTGCAGGGGATGGGGGGGGGGGGGGGGGGTATTTGCCCAAGGACGGTGTTCGATTGGGGCAATTAATTAGCATGATCCGTTTTGCTTTTATTGCCTCCTCCAGTGTGGCCTTTACCGGGTAGAAGGAACAACCTTGCCAAAGACCTGACCTGATATTCCCCCCCCCCCCCTCCTCTTTTAGAATGCATATATGCTCGCAGGCACACGCGCACACACACACACACCTAACCCAGCCCCACCTCCGTAATTATAGCATCAGAGGCAGTAAAATTCCTGCAGGTTATTTAGCAGAAACTAACGCAGGAGTAATTATCGCGCCATTACAGCGGTGCATTCAATGACCCCTCGTTCAAGTGGCTTCCGGCTCAATATTTAGGGCTTTTAATGCCGCAGTTGAAAAACACACTCAGTCTCCCTGAAACACGGGGCGACGTTGCCGTTTCAGTTTAAAGACTGAGCGGATTAGACTCTCTAAAATGGAAATGCAGGCCGTTCACGGCTTGTATTAATTATGGACTCATTTGCATTTACCCCGTTATAATTAAGGTACCCCCCCAAAGTCAACAAGCTTTTGAATAAGAGTATGACTAATTCAAAATGAGAGAAAAGTAGTAATTTTTATAAATGCATCTAAAAAACCCAACACAACTCGACTCCCTGTTGGGAATCAGACAGACAGAATCCACTGTAGGAAATAAATATGACTTAACGGATCTTTATTGGATGAACGTGTGAGGGTGGGTCGCCTTTAAGATACATTCAACATCTCACTGTCATTCTGGAGCTCGAAATCCACAGTTCCTCTCCAAAAAATCAAACTGAACTAAAAATGCTCTGACTCCACGTCGAGCCAAGTGCTGCGGTTCAAAATCGTGTCCCGTTTCAATGCCCAGGAGAGGAGGTCGGCTTTTGAGAAAAGCAGAAGCTAGACTAATAAATCCAGAGAGCGGGCGAAAGCCGGAAAACTTCTGCAACCAGATTTGAGATTTATTTTTGTTAGACATTTTAAATTACCAGATTTTTTTTTCTTTTTTTGAGTAAAACATATAAAACCAAACTTTTATGGCCAATTTCTTCTCTTTGGAATATTTTGGAAAGATTTACATGTTTTTTTTCTTTTTTTTCTTATTTTTTCCCCAAAAGTGGTAATAAACAATTTAAAATTCAGGGAAAAACACCAACTAAAGGTGGTCACTGCAACTGACCCAAATACATATTTACATATTTCAGCTCCTTGACACAGCTGACTAAAAATCTGTCATCCTAAAATAACAAATATCAGAAATAAAAACTATACAGGACTTGATTGGGGGGGGTGTTCTGGAGGCAGTTCCTTGTTGGTGGGGAAAAAGTATTCCTCATTCCTCCCATCCAGAGAGCTGGTGGTCAAAAAGAGTTCAGGATTGACTTTTCGGTTTGGTTTTCTTCAGCTCGTCCATGAAGGGGTGTCTTTAAAAGCCCAACTCCCCATCATCATGTTTTCTCTTCATCTGACAGGAGTAAGTTTATTTTACAATTTTAAAAAGACGTCGAGGATGAGAAGGAGGAAAGTCTGAGCATTCCTGCTGCCGTCTTATCGGACGGTTCATAAACTTTTTTTTTTTTTTGTCTCGAGAAACAAGCAAATGCTTCTCTGGAAAAACGAAAGAGAGCAGACGAGCAGGGAGGGAAAAGGAGAATGGGGGAGTGGGGGGGGGGGCTGATCACAAGACTTGGAACCTCCAGGAGGCCTGGTCTTTGTAGTCCAAGCAGTCTGAGGTGTTGAAGTTGAGCTTCCATGACGAGGCCGCAGTCTGCTCTTTGTAATCCAGGCAGTCGGAGGAGTTGAAGGCCAGGCTGGAGCCGCCGTAGGCCTGGTGGTGGTGGTGGTGGTGGTGGTGGCCTGACGACTGGCTGATGTGGTGGTGGGGGTGGCCCGGCATGGAGGAGGCCGTCATGGGGCTGAGCTGGTGAGGGTGGTGGTGGTGGGAGTGCATGGGGCCCAGGTAGGAGCCGCAGTCCACGCCGCCGAAGTAGGAGCCGGACGGGGTGGGGTAGCCCTGGCCGTAGCCCGGAGTCTGGTTGTAGGACATCGGGTAGGAGGTGGCGGCGGCGGCGGCGGAGCCCGACATCGAGCGCTGCATGCAGGAGGCGTTGGAAGGGGGTCCGGGCTCGGGAAGCGGGGCCACGGCGGGAGGAGGAGCGTTTCCGGGGGAGATGGCGGGACTCCAGATGGAGGAGACGGTGCTGATGGAGGTAGAGGTGCTGCTCAACGCCACCGGACCCGTGTTGTTGGCGGAGGAGGACGAAGAGGAGGACGAGCCCGCGCTGGAGACCGCAGGAGGAGTGAACTGGCCGCTGCTCTCCGATCCGGTGCTCTCGCGGGCCGGGGAAGACTTCTTCTTGGGCGGCCGGGCTTTGGCGCTGCTGCCGCTCTGCTGCTGCTGGCGACACTTCGCCCTCCGGTTTTTGAACCACACCTATAAGACGGACAAACACCGACCAGGAGTTAGAGACCATTCCATACCGAAGAAAATACTCCCCGTCCTCACTGGGAGCACATTATAGAGGAAAATTGGGGGTTATTAGCTATCAAGGTTCATTTCCATCACGGCCCCCCCCTGGGCTCAGAGCAGCCAGGGGTCCGATTTCATACCTGGGAGACGGCGCTAAGATAACAGGCTATTTGGTTTCACCGCACAGTAGGGTAACTTTAGAGCACAGAGAGGACTGGATCATAGAGCATTCCGTTTCACACACACATTCTGAGAATAATTCAAATTGTGAAAGAGCAGGACCGGCCTGCATATCTCCTCTAATGCCTCTAAAGAGCAGCGCCTGCTCAACGCCGTCCTGCAGCTCACGCAGGATTTGTTGGTGCACGCCAGACCTCTTAATTATAGATCCACGAGTTCAGACAGTCTCCAGACTGCAGGAGTAGAGCGTCGACCCGAAGATCGCTGCTTCACGTGTGTCAAAGGATAGATCCTGAAATCCTGGTCTGTAAATCACTAAATAGTCCTCAGATCTTCTGGGATAAAAACTTTTTTTTTGCTCCTCAGCTGATGAACAAACCCAGATCTGCTCAAACTGTTATTTAAATCAGGCCCTAAAATGTAATTATTTACCGGCAGTATTTTCAAAAGGAATCTTATCTATTTCATAGTTAAATGTAATCTCCCTCCGGTTTGTTTTCATTGCATTTTACTTAAATGTGCTGTTAATAATGTTAATAATCCCTCATGGTCTGAATTTGTAATTTCCTTTTCATGTTTTTTTTTAAATGTCTTATTTTTAAATCAACGCTGTATTTGAATGATCCAGCATAAATAAACTGGCCTTGCATCAAATAAAATATATATAAATATATACCAGATTCAGATGGACTTCATTTTAAATGTGGTTTCTTTCTTCTTAGAGAAATAAGAGAAAAACGACAACACGTGAACGCAACCATCTCCATCCGGCCTCTGGTTTAACGGCCCAGCTGGAATTTCCCGATAACTCATTAACAAACTAGTCCATAATTTCACTGATCCAGTCGTTATCGATCACAATCTATCAATCCGCGGGGCTTAATCGGTGACCTGCAGGCGCAATTTAGCGTCAACCGATGCCACGTGTGGGAATTAATTATAGTCAGAAATATTGAACTGCATCGATAATGTTTGATACCTGCGTCATTCCAGCTAGCTCGCTAGCACACAAGCTAATTTAGATTAAAGTTAAATCGTGGACTTTCCATAAATTCCTGCTCAAAGTAAAAAAAAAAAAAAACTATTTCCGTATGACGTAAACTTTGTATTTATTTATTTAACAACGTTTTGTTTTTATTTATTTTTGTAATTTACACAGAGCCCGTCTGAACTTTAGCTCCGCCCGGTCGGCTCGCGCGCACCGAACGGCTTCCGGTCCCACCTGGACTCTGGACTCCGGCAGGTTGATCTTCAGCGCGACCTCCTCCCGCATGAAGATGTCCGGGTAGCGGGTTTTGGCGAACAGGGACTCCAGGATGTCGAGCTGGGTCCGGGTGAAGGTCGTCCGCTCCCGCCGCTGCTTCCGGGGATTCGCTGCGGGATGAAGAAGAGCCGTTAACGGTTTACCGCAGAAATAAAGATTAAAAATTAAAATCTTCACACTTCAGCATCAAGCGGATTCTTAATTCCCCCGTTTTAAAAAGTTCCAAATTGATTTAAAAGCGAGCCTGCAAAACGCGCAGAAGTTTTAAAAAGGAATTTTAACGTTAAATTTTAGGAAGGGTTCAAACACGAAGATATTTCTGCAGCTAATTAAACACTTTGAATGACGTCATTATTGTAATTTAATTATTTTATTTTACATGCGCACAGAATGAACGCCTCTTTAGGTCGATTAAACGGTCGAAAATCAGCAATAATCCGTTATCGGTGATATTTCCGGGGCCCCTACCTGGGTAGCCCACAGACGGGTGCAGCAGGTCCATGGCGCCGCTGAGCCCCAGGCCGTTGACGCCGTAGGGGGGCTGCTTGAGGTAGGACATCATGCTACAGGCGGTCACTGCTCCTCCCAGCTCAGGCCAATGGCTCGGTTTCCCCCGATGCTGCAGCTTGACGGGACAGGAGGCCGATCCAAGTCACTGCGGGGACAGGGGGGGACAGAGTTAGGACAAATGTCCAAACGAATGTGGACACGGGGAAGAGTTCCAATTAGGCAAATAACACAAATACGTATTGGGACGAAATATTTAGTGGTGAAATGCAGTGCAATAAAACAAATTAGATCTTAGAGCACAAATTACTTTTCCTCTGCTTTTTTTTGTAAATAGGTGTAAACATGTGATACTTACCAGAGAGATTTGAGCGAATGAAACGGAGAAAAACTGGGTTTTATTTCCTATAAATATCTACGAAATAGAAATGTATTTCTATTTTTGGAGCAATTAATTTCATATTTGGTTTCCTCATTTTATTAGTTCTAAAATATTTTACATTGGAGCATAAAATGAATGGAAATCCTGTCAACATAAGGAACCAAAAAAAAACGAATTTACATTTTAGAGTAAAAGACGCAGATTTTTTTGATTCACTTGTTGCTCTGGAGCATCAAATTATTTGTTTTTAAAAAAACGAGTAAAGAAATCTACCTGTATGCGTGTGTGTGTGTGTGTGTGTGTGTGTGTGTGTGTGTGTGTGTGTGTGAAGGCCTCCACACGTAAAACTGGATTTAGAAAAAACAGCTTTTATTTTTGGCTCTTTTTTGGATTCCAGTGTATCTTCTGTTGAACTTGATTTATAGTCGAATGAAAATTTTAAAAAAAGCAAACATTTGGACTTAAACTCAATTTAACCTTCAAAAATAATTTTATATATTTTAATTTTTCTACACTTCAGCACCATTTGTTTAACGCTTAGGAGAGAAAAAAAAGAAAAACCTCTGAAAAAGTCTAATTATTTATTGAACCGATAAATAGGAAGAGGGTAAAATTATACTACCCGCAATTAACACTTATAGTTTAACAGCCTTTAATGTCACAGGTCTGAATTATAAATAATATTCTGCTTTTCTCAGCGAGGATTAAATTAAAACATCCGGAATAAATTCACTTCCTCGCTGGTATTTATTCCAGGATTGTTCTCACTTCACACTTTGAGTTAAAGAAAATACACCTCGAGGTTTAAACGCGTGTGAATTAAATTAGCGGCTCTGAGGGGAGAGATTATTAACCGACCAAACCCAACGTGTATTCCAGATGTATTTTTAACATCTCCTCCTGCTCGGCCCGGCCGGAGTGCAAATGAACTCAATTAGAATTTAGATTAGACCTCCGGGGAAGCTTTCAGGAGGGCCCTTATCAGGAAAAGAAATTAACAAAACCCAAAACACGCCTCTCCAATTACCGACTAAGTGCTTTGTGCGTTTAAAAGGCCGATTGTGTCAAAAACAAAAAAGAGAAATCTGAAAATTATCCGGAGGAAGTTAACTCGGTTTATCCATCACGGAGACGCGCTCACCGATAATCGGTGCTCGTGCGCGCCGCCGCCCGACACTCTTCTGCTTTTACAAACTTTGCGTGGCTTTCTAGGCTTTAGGATCGCGCTGTACGCGCGCGCGTTGGATCAGTACCTGGTTGTTGGTCCTTCCCTTCTCCGGAGCTACGCAGCAGTAAAACAATATCCAGCCGGATGAAGTCTGCAGGAACAAAAGTCAAAATGCGGCAGTCTTCAAAAGCAAACCGAGCAGCATCACGCGTGGATCAGCTCACGGGTGTCGCCGCGTCCTCGGGGCGGTTCCGGGTGTTTTTACAGCCGGATAAATCAAACTCATTTGTCGTTCGGTGTCTGTTGGAGTGTTTTTTGGTGATTTCTAATGGAGACGGATGGAGATTGATCACCTTCTCTCCGCCCTGCGCCTCTATGAGCGGAGAATACCTGCGGGTCCGCCTCCCACGGCCAATCAGCGCGCGTTCCGAGGCTGACGGACGGCGAGGGCGGCCTATAGGCGCGCAGGAAAAGCAGGGACCCCCCCTCCCCCCTCGGTCCCGGTCCCGGTCCCGAGACCGGACGAAGCAAAGAGAGGCTTTAAAATATGGAAATGTTTTACAGGCCCGCTGGAGGAAGCTCAAAGCGTCCGGCTGTTCCGCGCGTAAAAATAAGTTATTTACGCGTTCCGGCGGGAGTTTGTTCATTATTTTCATGCTGCATGAAAGAATAAGAATTAGTGTAAGATTTTTTAAAACCTTTATCAAGGTTCTAGACAAGAAAAATAAAAAAATAAGTAAACGCGCGGCTCTGTCACACAAAAAAAACTATTTTCTCACAAATTAGTCCATTTTTTAAAATCTTATTTTCAACAAAACGTCAAATCAGGTGCAGTAGATAAAATTCCTGATTTAGAAATAGAGAAAATAAAAAAACCAAACGTTGACCAAGCGCTTTAGTTTCATCTCAAAACCTTTCCTCAAAGGCCGGTTTTATTTGAACGCTTTTTATTATCGCCTCTAATTCGCTTAAATAAAAAATACGAACGTGAGAAATAAAAGGAGGAGAAACAAAATGTAAATTCAACCATTTTGATTTTATTCTGATACACCCCCCTCCAACGCTCTCTCTCCACACACAACACACAATTCTCATGAATATTAATGAGGCCTAATCCCCATTTAGAATTACATTTGAGGATGGTTGACGTAAAGTTTAATAAGGAAAGACCTCAAACTCACTGCAGAGGAAGAGGAAGAAGAAGAAGAGGAAGAAAAAGCACCAGAAGCTGCGGTCACTGAATCAAATCCCGCACTTTTATGTGCGCGTTTCTAATGTTTCGAACCACCTCAAACACGCAACGCGCTCTATTTTCCTCTGTTTTTGGGGGGGTCGCGGAGATGCCGTTTAGCTCAGTTCGGCTCTTCTTTGTGGATTTGTGCTCCTGTAAATGAGGCCCGAGCTGAAAGGGAGCTAATGTTCAGAGAGAGAAACTGCGGGGTAAAAAAACAACAACCGCAGGTTATTTTACGCGTGCGTGTGTGTGTGTTTGCGCGTGTGTTCTGAGGGGGTATCAAAGTGGACCTACAATTCACCGGGAGAGAAGTTTGACAGAGAAACGCGGACATCAATTAAACAGGTAGAAATGTAAAACTGAGGATGCGTGGAGGCCGCACGGGAGGATGAGGGTACCTGAACGCACCTTCAAATACAGGAATGGATCCATGTTTTACGCACAGCCCTAAAAGCAGACCGATGTGGATGGGGTGTGGAGGACGTGCGGCCCAAAGTCAAACATCTTTTAGGAAAAGGGGGATGAAAGATTTTGTTCTCCACTTTTACGCATTTACTTTTTTTTTTAAATGATGAAGTCCGAGAAGACTGAAGGCCTGTTTAGGGTCTAAACTAAAATACCATCAGCCCTCCTCCTCCTCCTCCTCTTGGCGCGCGCACACGCACACAAACACCTCGTTAAATTATGCAAAAAGGGCCATTCAACAAATATGGCCCCCACCACACAAAAGATTCGGGTTATTCTGGCATTTCCACGACATTTCTTGCCCCCCCCCTCCAAATGTGAGTAAGACCCCGAGATGAACCCCTGAAGTATCAAGTTATCAAGTTGCACCAACCTTTTGTAATAAGAGTATTTCGTCTAATCCCAAATTGCAGTTGAATTTTCTTAATGCTGAGCTGCTAAAGCTCGGATTAGGCGGCGAGGAGAGGAGAGGAGAGGAGAGGAGAGGAGGGGGAAAAGTTTTGTTCCTTCAGCCGGCAGGATTGGAAGCGGGGATCTGCAGGGATGTTGTCGGTGCTTATTAAAACGATGATGCGTAAAACGCAGTGCTGCAGGAGCCCCGGCGTCGCACGCACGCAGAGACCAGGGCTCCCTCAGGTGCGCACGGAAGGCCGGAGCGGCGCGCAGCACCTGTGAGGTGAGGCCAGGAGACATCAAAGCTCAAGAGATAATCCATTCGGTTGAAGGATCCTCAGCCGCGCAGCAGCGCGGACGCGCCGCCGCGTTTTACGCATCGTATTCACTGAAAAATAGGAAACCGGCGGAACGATTTCCGCTCCTTCTGCTCCAAGAGGCGATTCTGAGAAATCCCGGCGACGCCACAGAGGTGAGGACCGACTCGCACTTTATTTTTAAAGCTCCAGAGAAATATTCTTTCATTTGGCCTCGGCGTAATTCAGTCACCGATTTACGAGTACCGAAGACATTTGGATTAATTGTCAAATTATATTCACAAATAACTTTTCAATTCAGGAGTGAAATGTTTACGATTGAACATTTCTCTAAGAATAAAACCAGCTTTTAAAAATATAATCATTCCGGACACATTAAATATTATATAACAAGTTTACGTCCGCGCAGAAGTGACAGGTGTTGCGCGTAATAAGGGGGTCCACACACACACACACACACACACACACCCCCGCGCACACATGAAGCCCCTTCGCCGCGTTGGCGCTGCTTTTATTCTCCAGATTATACACAGCCGAGATAAACGGTGTAATACAAACTAAAACAAAGTGCCTCGGGGGACGTGTCGTGCGTAATGTGCGTAATGTGCGCGCGGTCGGTCCCAAGCAGAGAAGAAACGAATCAGCAAATTAATTTTGAAAGTATTAGAAAGGCCGGGGAGGACGTCTGCTGTCACAACCCATTTCCCTGCTTTAATCGGGGGGGCAGCCTGCGGGGATGGGGGGGGTGTTTAACCTGCAGACTCTGTTCGTGGTCATTTTAATACAGGGACATTTATTATGCGCAAAATTATTTGAGTTTATTAGAAAGCGGGTAATTTGAGGTGGAGGACCCCCCCCCCCCCCCCCGTCCTACATTTGGATACTAATATGGATGTCTTCCCGACGTTCCGCGTTTTATTCCACCCGGGTCGTGGGTGACCGGAGCCTCTCCAGCTCCACGAACCGACTCCAGCGCGCACAGAAGCGGCCCAGAGAGAGGGAGGAAAAAAAAAAAAAAAACATCTGCTCGGTCCAAAGTGATTTCTCTGATCTCCCCGAGAGGAAGCCGCTCTGCGCAGACCTCAAACAAAAAAGGGCCGAACGCCAATTTTAATTTCTAAACACAAACACATCGCAGGGGAATCGAACAGAGCGCCGAGTAATACGCGCCGCTGGACGCAGAGATGGGAGCCATTACGCGCGGCGCTGCGGCCAAAGGCGTGCATGCATAAGTTTCATAGTGAAGTGAAAAAATAACCACCAATGTGGTCTGATCACGTGGGATCGGAGGTAAAACGCGCACGTTAATAAAAAATACTAATTCGGGATCACACCTGTGTGAAATGAGAAAAACGCTTTGATTCCATTTAGATCGGAGCTTAAAAGAAAACTATTCTAAAAGTCGCTTCAAAGCCGGAAGAGACGCCACACAGAAAGCCTCCCTGGAGGATGAAACCATAAAGACTTTATTATTGAAGGCTTGGGTTATGACACCGGAATAAATAAACAGATAAATGTTCCAACATCTGCGCCAGATGTGCAGCAGAGAGCGAAGCGTTCTCCTCTTCTTCAGAATAAATAGAAACCAAAAGTTCGTGGAGGAAAATGCAGATGAAATGAAAAAGAAACGCGATGGGAGGTTCAAAAGGACAATAAATAATAATAATAATTATTTTTTTTGTTATTGATTCATCCTGACAAAAAGATTTCGGAAGTTAGCGGTGACGAACATTTACAACATGAGTTATTTTTTTCTTCTTTTTTTTTAAACTTTCTTTTGGTAAAATGCTTTCAAGCCAAGACGATACAAAAGCAATAGGAAAGTTAAAATGAATGCAAGATCTGCGAACCGTAACGTGACCCCCCCCCACCTGCCCTTAATATATATTACAAGTTAAAAACTTTTAAAGTACAATAATTAAAAGACACTCAGTCCAGTAATGAAACCCGCCCCCGTCGTCATGGAAACACGATAACCTGCCGGTTGTGCTGTACCTCAAACGTACTGGTGTGTCCACATTCAGACAGAGAAAAGTTGCGGTGCATCGTCTGTTTACGTCACACGAGAACCGATCTCAGCGAAGCAAAAAGAGGAACCCAAATGAAATCGGTCCCGTCACGTCGCTAGCGCCTCACGAATCAGCTGAAAACCAGCTGATAAGCGTCTGGATCAATCGGGATCAATCATATTCACGGTGACGCTCTTCTTCTGTGGTGTTCCCCTCACTGAAGAACACACTTCTCCTCTTTCTTGGCCATCTTTCCTTTGTTCTGCTCCAGCGTCCTCTCCAGGTGCTCGTCCTCTTCCTCGGCCCTGCAGGGGGGGGCAAAGGTCAAAAAGGTCAGATGCGACAAGGAGGGCGGGGTGGGGGTGGGGGTAACAGTTGGTTACCGCCCCAGCTCCAGCCTTTCACCCGTCCTGGCACCGCGTGTTGGCTTCCGGAGGGGACAACTGGGAGGACAGGTAACTGTCCCTGCATGCGGGACGCTTCTGCTGCGTCTCTACAGCTTCTGAAGGATCTCTGGAGACGCCGGATCTACCCGGACTACGAGACGCTCCAGCTGAAGGACGTTTGGGTTTATCTCATGCACATCTTCAGACTGGTCTGGTTTCAGAGGGCTTGTGGGTAACGTACTCTTTCTCCTGGGCGTCCAGGTCCCTGACCAGCGCGTCCCTTTTGTTGACCAGTATGACCAGTTCATCCAGCAGCAGCTGCTCCCGTCTCTTCTGCGCCTCCGTCTTCTGCCAGTCTGCAAACACAACGGCAGAGGAAAGACGGCTCTCACTCCACGCATCCGGATGAACTTTTATTTTCTCCTCCCGATCGGACGAGGGACGACCTCTGACCCCGGAGCCTCTCGTAATAAAGACGCTCTCTGATTCTGATTAAACCGTTTTAAAGACACGAACAGACCGCTGGGCTTTGGACAGGATCTACAGCGACCTGGTACTCCAGACCCACCTGGAGTGTGTGTGTGTGTGTGCGTGTGCGTGTGTGTGATGAAGGACGTTACGTTAATCTGAATGATGCATGTATTGATTGGTGAATAACACCGTTTGTTGGTAAACAATCTGTGGAAGAAAAAAATAATCTAAAAGAATGATGTTAATCTGTTTTTTTCAGAGTCTGAATTTGTCAAATAAATTATTTAATCCATGTTTCCACTCACGTTTTAAAACCTGGTTCAGTATTTATTGGGTAAAATCTGCCAAACAAACAAACAAACAAACAGGCGGGGCCCTGAATGTCATCTCTTTCCGGGAAGCCCCCCCCCCAGGGTCCAGGTGGGAACTCCCACCCAGATCCCCTCAGGCTCTCCGGGAAGGGAGGGGGATGCCCACAGGAGAGCGCTCCCCCCCCGGGGGTTCAAATATCCTCCTGGCGCCCTTGGCTCCACTTTCACCCAAACGCCAGGGAGGTGCCCCCCCCCCCTCCCTCCCAGGATCCCAAATGACGCTTCAGGAATGACGTCATTATATTCACGTAGAACTAAAACGATGAAGCGTCTCCGTACGGAAAAGAAAAAACAAACTTTGTTTTAAATTAATTACATTCAATGTAATTTGAGTCAAAAGTTAAAGTCACAAAATGCTAGTAAACAGAAAAATAAAATAGCAGCAGTCAGGCTCTGTGTGTGTGTGTGTGTGTGTGTCACGCTGGGCGCAGTGTGTTTGTCCTGGAAGCCGTGCGCTCTCTTCATTGGCCCTCCTCGTCCCTTTGAAGTTAACCAGTGAGCCAAAATGCTATATTTGGCTACCTTCTCTTCTCCTTTCTATCTTTCTTCCTCATTTTTCCCTTGAGGGAAGCAAATTTGCTCTCCTTCGGCGGTGTGTGTGTGTGTGTGTGTGAGGGGGGGGGGGGGGGGGGGGGGGGGGTCAACAGTTTAACTGCAGCCAAATGCACCCAATCCTGCATCTGGGGAGGGTTTTAGTTTCATATGTTAAAGAGGTGGTTTGGTTTGGGATGCTGAAAATCTGCGTACGGTGCAGAAAAAGGAAAATTAGCTGAGTCATCGTCTCGGAAAAATATCCCACAATCCTCGGCGCTCAGGAAAAGGGGAAGGACGTCCCACAAAACAGACAGGTGTATTAAAAAAAAAAGCACTTAATCCATCTCTGCTCTCCTTCAGAGCCAAAAAGTCAAAGGGTGGGGGCTGTGGGCTCTGCTGTCAATCACATGTCGTAGAGTCCCGCCCCCCTCATTAGGGAGGCAAACAATAAAAGGTGGCGATGAGAGACGTGACCAGGCAACACGAGAATGGAGCAGGTTGGGTAACCAGACACGCAGGGGCAAACAAAACACCCTGCAGCCACTCGGACCCCCCCCCCCCACACCACATACTGAAGCCCCGCCTCCCACATGAGAGAAGAGAGAGAGAGCGAGGAGTTAAAGACTCAGAGCGGGTGTGTATTCAGAGAGCGCTCTCGTGCACGCCAGCGGTAACCATGTGAGTCTGAATAAGGCACACAAGAATGCGTTGGTTCAAATCCCCATGAACGCCCCCCCAACTAAATTTATTCAAGAGAGCAAACGGGCCTCTCTCTCTCTCTCTCTCTCGGATCTGTTCCCACGTGGAGCGACGACATCCTGCAGACATTTACCGAGACAAACACCAACTATTGACTTATTCCTCTTCCTCTGCACGTCCTCCTCGCTCTCTGGCGTGAAACGCGTCGTCAAAAGATGGACGCCGGGAACAGCGGGATCATCCGAACGCCAACCGGGAGACGATCCTCCGGTCGTGGATACGTTCACGAGATGAACGGAAACGTTTGGAGACTCGTTTCCTGCTCCCTAATTGAATCCGCTCATTTCAACAAACAAACAAACAAAAACTTTAAACTAAACTCAGGACGAACTTTACCTCCTCGGCTCAGGAGAACTTCCTCAAATGCACAACAAACAAGCTCTGATGCAGATAAATAATGTTTGACTCAACTCCGGTCCAACAAATCGGCAAGCGCCGCTACTTGTAATCAGCGGTTCCAGTCAACTAGCGGCCCTGAGAGCGCTGGCGACATCATCAAAAGTTGCCCATGATGCACCTAATCAATCAGGGGCCTGTGGCGCAACACCCCGATGTGTTACAAAGCCCAAATAGATTTACAAATGGGACGCGTGTGCGTGTGTGTGTGTGTGTGTGTGTGTGTGTGTGCGTGTCAGAGGGATAAGCTCCTGCATAGGATTACATATTGATTTTAAACATATAAAAAAAAAGCTTATCATATCAAACCGTAACAGGAAAAACTCGGTGACCCGGCTGTGCATAAATCCCTTTTAGGATGGCGAGAGGGCGTCTCCTTCACGCACGCAGGCGCACACGCTCAGACACGAAGGCGTAGCGGCGCCACAAAGGGAGCCAAGACGCCGTCCCAGAGAGAGAGCGCACTGGGTGTGAATCAGTAAGCAGATAAAGGGGGCATCGTGGATCAATGTGGCGGCAGGGGGGATGAGAGCGTGGCACGCAGACGCCATTCCCCCCCCCGCCTGGCATCACACCAGCGAGGTACGAAAGGACTCGGACGGCGGTCTGACGGCCTCTGACCCCGCCCCCTGAGTGGGGGAGCATTCAATCAGACTGTAAACCCGTGTTTTACGTCAAGCTAAAACCCACCAGGTCGGCTTCAGAGCTGACTCATCGTCCCACCCCCAAACGCTCCTCGTCTCCTCCTCGTCTCCTCCTCGCCTCCTCATCGGCCTCTCTCGTGTGTCGTGTGACCGACGGCGTCGAGCGAAACGTCTGGCGTCCGACCTTTCTGGTAAAAAGCGTCAGGGCTCGGACGAAGCTCCGGTTAACGTCGCATCCCGTGCTTTGAACTCTTTATGCCTATTTGCCTCGGTGGGGGGGTGTGTCGCACATGCTTGTGTGCGTGTGTGTGTGTGTGTGTGTGATCATCGACTGGTTGGACAAAGCAGCAATTACTTTCACGGCTGACCATCATTCAATGGATCCGCCCAAGAGTCAGCGCTGGAGAGGTGGCTGCAGAAAACATGCGCGTACATGAGGCGCACACACACACACACACACACACACACACACACACACACACACACACACACACACACACACACACGCACATCTCTGCTCCCTCTCTTACGTCCACACACTCCGTATGTAAAGAAATAGGAACTGGCAGAAGCAAACACTCACGCAAAGACAACAGCGGACTTGAATACACACTCGGGCTCAGTAGAGCAAATAGAACACACACTCAACCAGAACAGAATCCTCCCGTCCGACGGACCGCGGCTCGATAGATATTAAAAAAATAAGACCGAAGAGATCAACCTGGACCCCCCCCCCCTCAACCCCGTTCTCCTGCGAGGCCCGCCTCCATTCTGGCTAATTACAATTGATTTATTAAGGAGCAGGTATCTTATCAGGCGCCCGGTGAAATTACAATGGCTGTGAGGAGAAAGCCGGGAGGGAGGGAGGAGGGGGGGGGGGGTCGCTGACGGGGGGGTGTGGTAGTCAATGTCGAACAGCGAAATCAATTAGCATTGATTGGCAAAAGGTTCATTTTGCCAAAGAGGACGCAGTCGAAGAGGATTAAACTTCTCTGGCCCCCTGACAACTTTGATACGACACAATGGCTGCTTCCCCGGCTGCAGTAGAGTTAACAAGCTTCCCATGGTAGAACTGGGTTTCTGTTTTTACTCGGTAAATCGTCTCTCAATGAGGGCGGGGCGAGATTTCAAATCCGGCTAGGAAACAGATAGCATTGATCAAGCATCTTAATCCTCATCAAGAAAACAACGGAGAATTCAGATCATCCTGCTTCAGGCTCTCTGTGAAGGCCGGAAACACACGAAAGACGCAACAACAACAACACAAACGAGGAGAAATGCATCCCGACACTAGAAGCAAAAATTAAACACATGGCTGGTAAAAAAATAAACCTTTTTTTCTTTGCTTTGAGTAGAAAACGATGAGACATTTTTATCTAAATAATTATTTTGGTGTATTCTAATCGGAGGCGATCGGAACGACCAGAACCAAACGGAACCCGACACCTGCTGAACGTGTGTTTGCTCGCCGCCTCACCTTCGATGGCCATCATTGCTCTCAGTTCTCTGTTCAGCAGTTCGAAGCGTCTCTCCAGATCATGCTCTTTCTCCCTGTGGCAAGTTTGAAAGAGAGAGTGGAGGAAACACACACACACACACACACACACACACACACACACAACAAAGTTCATCAATATGTTAATGACTAAATCATTAAACACTTAAAGAAACCTGCAATAAACATCGATTCAGCCACTCGCCTGAGCCTTCTCCGGCTTTGCATTAATCTACTGCACATAACTGATACACATAGGACGCGCACACTCAGCGCTGGGTGTGTGTGTGTGTGTGTGTGTGGCAAACAGGGTTAGAATTAAACGTATTATGATGTAAAGAATAAAGAAAACACAAAGAAATTAGCAACAGATAGACATGCTGTTAGTGTGTGTGTGTGTGTGTGTGTGTGTGTGTGTGTGTGTGTGTATGTGTGGCACAAATTGAATTCTTTCCTCTTTCAGTCATATTAAAAAACGATCTTATTCAGTCCCTAATAGAATTTGTCCTTCACAGGCGTCTTCTCTCTTCGCCTCCACAAAGAGAGAACAGAAAGGGCTAATAATCAGCCCTTCTGTCAATTGGCCACTTTAAAAGCCTTTCCCACGATATAATGTGATTATGAATACTTCAATCTCTCCTCCTCTTTGAAATCCCAACAGGCACAAATGAAGAAGAAGAAGAAGAGAGAATGACGCTGGATAAACGACGTGTGGCGCCTACAGGAGAGAGAGCTGGTTCTGCCGCCGGATGAGGGCGTTCTTCTTGTTGACCAACATGAACCATTCCTGCATCATGGCCTCCTCTTCCTCCTTGTTGTTGCCTGGGAAACACACAGAGAAAACGTTAATACCTGCTCCTCGGTTGTTTCCCTGCACCAATTTAAAGCCATGAAGACACATGTTGTTCTTTGTTACCATAGCAACCCTTATCAATAAAGGGTGTTGTTTCTACCGCCGTTTGTCTGTGAATGACTAGACTCTACTCCGGCATCCCGATGAAGAAGATGCTGCAGATAGAAGACTCCTGTTGTCGCCGCAGTGTGTGTGTGTGTGTGTGTGTGTGTGTGTGTGTTAATGCGCTGCATGGAGCGTCTCACTGTAGGGCAATAAATATCCCCCCAATCGCTCAGCGGGCAAAAAAAAAGCACGTCTCTGCAGACGTGGCGAGCGAGCGAGGCTCAGGGTAATGCAGGCGTTGCCCACGCCCGGGGCTAAAGCCGAGCGCACGCTGTAGCTCGCGGGCTACAAGGGAACGCGTAGAAAGCCTGGAAGAGGCTGAGCGTACTGAAACCTGATGATTGCTGAGAGCTATTCGCAGCTATAAAAAGTCTGCTGATGCAGCAATGTGCCAATCTTCAGTCAAACAAGCGACATGCAGATGTATTGATCACGATAAAAACGCTTTTCTCTCTTTCGGTGACAAATCGCTGCATTAATCTGACATTCTTTGTGTCGAGGAGAGTGGATGCAGGAGGAAAGATCGTCACTGGAATTAAGTTATTATCTCTTACGAGTATTTGCTCCCTTTCTTAAGAAGGGGGTTTAAATAGGCCTCAACAGAATTAACACGCATTTCACGCCACTTAATCAATGAATAATAATGAAAGGCCGTGCGCTGTATAAACTCTTAAACGTACAGTTTGAAGATCGTGTATCATTAGACCTGGATTTGATCCTAATCTGAGCATAAATGACCGGTGGAGTCGCTCAGGACGGAATGAAGCCGAGGGAGAGGAACCGGGCTGCCGCATCCCCGATGACGAAAGGCGGGCGTGCGGATGTGTGTGTGGACATTTGTGATACCGTGAGCCGGCAGATGTATGTAATTTCATTTAGAAGGGTGGAGCAGGGAGGGGTGAGCTAGAAAGAGAGAGAGAGAGAGAGAGAGAGAAGAAAACGAACGAGCGAATGAAAGAAAGCGTCAGGATTTAGCCGAATCGGGGGCTCATGGATTACTGTAGTCAACTTTGAAACGGACGACACTCGGAGGGGGGATAAAGCCGCCGCTGACAGGTCATTGTGCTGCCTTGAAGTCAAATAAAACAAGCAAATAATAATGGCAAATATTAAGCTCCTGTGACATTGTGGCGAGGCGGGCTGGAAGACGAGGAGGGATTATAAAGCTATATCCCCCCCCCCCACCGATAGCCAGCCAGCAGCCAGCCACAAGCCGCATTCTATGAAATCAGGGAGGGGAGGCGAAGGGGAAGGAGGGAAAGGGAGAAAGGGGAAAGGTAGAATAAAGGAGTGGAAGGGGGAGACAAGGTGGGAAGCTAGGGCGGAAGATGAGGGGAAGAAAATGAAGCAACTGGAGGAGGGAGGGGGCAAAGGAGGCAACAAGGGCAAGCAGGTGAGGGAGAGGATGGAGGGAAGACGAGTGGCTGCCCAGCCGCCTCCTCCTCCTCCTCCCCAGAGCTAAACGCTGACCTCCAGCTCCTGCCTGGCTCAAAGGAGTCTGCAGTGTCTCTACACCAAATCAAAAGTCTGACATTAAACGGCTGCTCCAGGATTTTAAAGGCTGACTCTATTACTCGATGAATAAATGATGGGGTTGAGGGTTTGATTCTTTCTGGGGCAGCTATCGTTCTGGAAAAAAGAAAAGAAAAAACACTCCGAGCCAGCCCACAGAAACGCGGCGTGTGTGCGGCGCGACAACAACAGACAGAGAAGCCGGCGGATGTCGTGTTTGTATGGAGACAAACGGTGTAAACATCACTGGCAGGCCGCTCTGACGCCGCCTCGCCGGGTCCAGATCTGTCTCAAAGCTGTGGCTTCACGCTGAGCCTCGGCGGGGCCTTCTCCGATCAAAGCATCTGGCAGTTTTGGCAAGTTGCATTCTGGGTCTTGCCGTTTGCTTTACGTGCCATTTTTCTTTTCCCACAGATGCGCCAGGATGAGAAAGAAGCCGCAAGTTTGGCAACAGCACAACGTTTGATCAGGAATATCCGAGGATTAGCGAGATAGAAGAGGATTTTCCGACCGACGGTAAAAACGTAATTGTCATTAATATCGCGTTTGGTGTTACCGCGGCTCTCAGAGTAGCCGTGATTGTGAGAAGCATGAGATACAATCAACTCAGACACAAACACAACCGAGACTCGACCGATAGAGACACACCAAGCGCCCGTCTATCTCCCGTCTCTCTCCCAGCGTGGCGTCACAGCGACAAGAGCCAAACGTGGAGATTAGTTAGACAAGTTTGACGCGTGTTTGTACCCGCCCGCCAGGCACACACAGGTGAATAAAACAATGGAAGTGTGATCAGGTGAATCGACGGAGCTGGCCTCTGCAACCGAATGAAATCCAGTTAGCTATCTCTATAAATAAGAATAAGGGATCCCAGCCTGAGGTGGTCAGACTGCTGCCGAATTCATTTTGTAATTCTACTATGCTAGGCCTCGCTAAATGCTAAACAGTTTTAAGGGTTTGAAGTTCTAGTCGGGCTGCAAATAATGATGGCTATTATCGATTTATGGTTCTTGAGAAGTCAGATGCCCCTGAAGAATGCCCGTTACTGACCAGTCCCAAGGTTTGACCCTTTGACCTCGCTACGGGTCGGCCTTTTTACCATTAGCACGGCTTGTATTTGTCTAAACATCACAATATATGGTGACAGGCTAAGCAAGAAATTCCTCGTTTGCTTCAGGAAGGATCGAGGAAAAATGAACGAGACGGAAAAGCTGCGATAGCTCTCATCTTATTTCTTCTCCCACCGTTTGGCCGTCTAATCCAATGTCTAATCCAATTGATGTTAATCCAATTTGTTTATCGGACATGCAAAAAGACAGAAAAGAAAGAGGAAAAGGAGGAGGAGGAGGGAAGAGGAGTAGCAGGAGGTCCTCTGTGTACAAGTCATTTTCTGAATCACAGTTTATTTTGGGACCTCTCCTGTCGCTCCCTCCAATCCAAACGCCGAACCCGACTGATATCAGCGGGGATCAGGGGAAGATGAAAGATAAAAGATGCATGAAAGGGAATGAAGAAAGGAGGACTAAAAAGAACAGGATGAACATTGTTTCCTGTGATTAGGTAAGAGCTCGTTAAAAGGTCGTCGCTGCAGCAATGTGAATATGCATGACGGACGCCGAGCCAATCAGAGAGGTCTGCGGCGAGGACCGGAGGGGAGGTGGCAGAGGAGAGTCTGGATAGCGGCGAGGTGAGGATGCTCGCAAATTCATCTTTGGCCATTTGCATTTGTGGCGTTTCCATCATGCTGGATTTCAGCAGCCGAACAAATCCAATCATCAGATTTGAAAGCCTCCTCTTTGTCTTTTCTTCGCTTGCGGGACCAGAATAAAATTTCTTCAAGTTCAGCCGAGGAACAACGACCGCACCGGTTGCTGTGATTCGTAACAAGTCAGCAGCATCACGACTGTTGTGATACGTTTAAAAATCAATCTAGCTCACCTCCAACCCCCCCCCACTCCTCTCTACAATGCACATGTAATTTCTCCTGCTCGCTCCTTTTCTCCCCGGCTCTCTGCTGGAGTGCTTCTGAGAGCTATTTTTTTTTTTTCCTCCCCGAGGAGGCCGGTGTGAGGCCTTTTTAGCCACCCTCAATGGCACAATGGTCCCAGCGCACAGAGCCGATCCCTGCTCCATAGAACCTGTGTATAATGTCTGGTGAATGGAGCACATTAACCAATTCACACCGACCTCTTCTCCCCCCCTCCCTCCAGATGGAAAAAGGAGAAATGTAAAATAAGTAAAAAGAAAGTAAGAAATGCAAGCGGAAAAAGCCCTCCTCTCACACCGAGGCACAATGACTGCCTTTTCCACTGGTGTCATTTGTCAACCACCGCTTGCTTTGCAGCTTCCAAGAGGTGGAGGCAGCTAGGAAGGCAGGAGCGGTGTGTTCCGGGGGGGGGGGTCTTTTCATGATCATAAATAGTAAAGTAATGTACATTTTATTTCAAACATGTATATAAGATAACAAAATCAATAAAAACAAATATCAACAGAAAATAGTCTGTACACATGTTCGTAAAAGGAGTAGGAAGAAGTATAAATGGAGCTGCATAATTATTTCTTTCTGATCACAAAGACATTGGAGTTGAAAGAAACGTACTTGTAGGACTTTGTGTAATAATAAACTGGGCTCCGTAATCAATAATATAATAATAAGTCAAATCCAGCCAAAGAGAGTTTAAAAAAAGTACCTTCTGGTGTTCTGAAAAAGAATGAAATAAAAACAAAAACAATAATAATAATAATAATTTTCGTAACTTTTGCTCAGGTAGACGGCCGCAATGGGCGGAGCTTGATGGTTAAAGTGATTCTGGTGCAGAAGAACCGAAAACAAAAGGCTACAAATGCGAAAATGCTAAAATGTACTACACATGAGGTGCTAGTTTCTAAGCAGAAAAAATAAGCAAACTTGAAAGAAATATACTCCATAAATACGAAAGATTTTCAGAAAGCACCAATGAATGTTCTAAAAATTATTTGGAGGGCGCACTTCCTGTTTGTTTGGGAGAAAAGCGCTCCTATAATTTCTTCATCTTAGCTTGTTCATGATGAATGGAGAGCAGATGAATTTGTTGATTCTTGTAACATCTTAGCTGGTCTCTCACCGCCCCATCATGAGCTCAGTCGGGTCGCCAAAGCCGGTTTTAATGAGCAGGAGACGCTAGCAGGCCGCGCCCATCGTGACTCTGTTTAAACACAGACGATAGACCGGTCCTCCTCCTTTCATCTTCCGCTCCTTTAAACACACGCACCTCGCCTCCTCCACAAACTCTCTTGTGTGTACATTCACACACACACACACACACACACACACACACACACACACACACACACACACACACACACACACACACACACACACACACACACACACACCCTCTGGCAAACATGTCTGACCTGAAAGCTAACATTCAACCAACCTCCAGACACCTCTCATTCCTTCCTCTTTCTATCACTCCTCTTCTCAATTAAACTGAAACGTGTGTGTTTGTGACTCCAACTTGAATTGTCTATAAAACAAAATGGGATAAGATAAATGGGGGGGGGGGGGGGGTATTTTTCTATTTTCCAAATAGCTAAACTGTGACAATCACACAAATACAATCCTCCCCCTCCTCCTCCTTCACCCCACTTCATCAAATTGTGTTTTTGCCACAAATCAATAAACATTATCAGAGAGTGGCAGACTATGGGATGGAGGAGGCAGCCTCTGTCTGTTAAAGCACAGACCACCCTGTCTCTGTCGCAGCCGGGGCGAGGAGGAATCAGGAACACACAAGAAAGGTAGACAAGCAAAAGCACGCACACACACACACGTCAACGAGAAATTAAAAGAAAAATCAATGCATGCGTGCGGCGACTTTCACGCCCCGAGAGGCCTCGGCGTCTCCTTTAGCTTCCTTTAGCTTTAGCTCTCGGAACTATTTAGCTCAAGACGATTTCAAACCTATTCCCACCTAGCTCGGGGCTGGAAAAGGAAAATCAGGGCCTGCCACACACAATTTCTCAATTACCTTTTTCACTATTGTCACCAGTGTTCATTACTATTATCATCCTCCCCTTTTCTGTTGCCCCCCCCCATTTTAGGCTAGCTTAGGCCATTGTGGCTGTCGCGTTGGATGAAGAGAAAGACGAGGGCGGCAGAATCAAGGGCTTTATGCAAGGCCCGGAGCACTTCAGGTAATTAATATAGCACGAGGAGGCAGACGAGAGGAGGAAGAGGAGAATATGTGAGCGTACGTGCCCCTGTGTGTGTGTTTTCTGCAACGCCTGATTGCAGAGTTCACCTGCTGATACCCCCTAAAAGGTATTTCATTAGCCAGTCTTTTACCATACAAGCAGAGGAACAAAGCCTTGGTTACGCCTGTCTCCACTCCAGCTCAACGGGGCCCTCCAGGATGCCTGTAGCTGCGTGTGGGAAGAGCAGAGAACAGTGGAGGAGCGGCGAGGAGAGGCTATTCCCGTTCATAATCTCATGACAAAAGGCAAAAAGGCATCATCCTATTAGCAGCGTGATCTTTAGCAGCTCATGCTAGCGCCTTTCCACAGGGGTCTCTCTTTTATTATTAAGGTGAGTGCTTGATAGGGAGCCTCCCTATTAGCCCTGGGACACGAGTAGGAATGAAGGGGAAGAGGACAGAAGCCACGCCAGGTTGTTGCTGTTTTTCAGAACGAGAACCTTTGCTTGGACCTTCGGGGGCTGCCGTCTATTAAACTTCTGCGCTACAACACAAAAGCGGGAGCGATCCGCCTCCGCACAAGCGATGATGCTCGCTGGGAGAACCTCTGCGGCTCCTCAGCACCACGAGAACCACGGATCCTTCATTAAAGGAAAGCTCACCTTCAATATCTTGATGGCTTCACACAGTTAGAATTCCATTCAAAAACAGCTCAATTCACATTTGATTAACAATCAATGAATTAAGGTGATCTGGCAGAACCCCGGTTTGTTTAAGGCCAGGAATGTGCACCGTATGTCTGCTGCTTCTCCAGACTCCCAGAACACTAGAACAACCTTAACAGAAGTGATCGAACATGAAAAGCATTTGCCTTTATTTAAACGAACAATCAAAAGAGCACCAGAGACTTGAAGTAATCAGATGCTTTGAAACGGCGCATCCCGGGAGCTGGCCGGCGAGAGAGAGGGGGAATAAGCCTCGAGAGAGGAAGAGAGATTAGTCTGTTCTCTGTTTTGTCTTCTGCTCAGTGGGGTTCTTGCCTCCAGCCTCAGGTTACATGGGGCATTTGTGGGAAATAAGTAGCCTGAGCTTGTGAATGGCTGCGATCCCAGTCTTGCTGTTAACGCATGCTTAAGAGCAGACGCTTCGAAATACAAATACACACAGGTAGTAATAAACTACGTTTCGTCCTCATTTATGCTCTCTTAAGTCACAGCGTCTGAAATAAACTGCAGGCGACTAATCATATATTACATAAGTAGGTTTGCGCTTCAACTTCTCCTACAGATGCACTCTTTATTTGAAAGTTCGACCCTTACTTAAGGATTCCGAAATGCTTTTAGGATATTTATAGATTAATAAAAAACGTTTTTAACTTGTTACTGCACTGCAAAGTCAGAATCAAGCTAATTTGGTGCAATTGGGAGAACTTTATGGGGACCTTTCAAGGTATGTCAAAGTAGATACTGAAGGTATATTCTTCACACTCCACCACTTTACAGCCTGCCACACACACACACACACACACACAGCTCGTCTCATCATCATCGCTGTCCTCCTTTCTCCTCTACACCAGTAAAAAGCCTGTGATGACCTGGGTGTGTAGCTTATTAACCTCCCCATCAGTTCTTATCAGGCAATGAATAGCCCAGTCATCTGCCTCTCCTCCTGAATCTAAGGGTGAAAAATGTCTCCTCACGTCATTCAATCCACACACAAATCATTTAAGGTGTACTCTCTCGCTCTCTCTCTCACACACACACACACACGCATACACACACATACAGAAACAGAACACAAAGGAAACCCACACATGGAAGGGGATCAGGGGGTAACATTTTGTCAACTTCGTTCCTGGTGGGTTTCCACACCGGCTTGGAGCAGATGTTACTGAAATGACCTACAATTGGAGGACGGTGTGTACACGGCTTGGTGTGTGTGTGTGTGTGTGTGTGTGTCTTCATGTGGGTGTATTTGTGGTGTGTGCAGACCAGAATAAATTAATGGCTGATTTCTCCCCTTGCTTTGATGGCATTAAGAGCCCTCTTCTTCTCAATGTGCCGCGTTAAATGCTTTTCTCTCCTCTTTCCTTCTGTCTCTCCCTTCTTTTTTTAGACAAGCAGGGCCACCCAGCAGAAAGCAACTGATGCAAAACGCCAAAGTAATCCCCCTCTCCATCCACCTCCACCTCCAAGACCACCACCCCCTCCCACAATCTTTAGTCTTTGACACAGTGGCCATTATCTGTGGGATTTAGTTAAACCAAACCTTCATGTATTTGTTAGGCCCTGGGTTCGTTTTCTCTGACTGCTCTGCTTGAGTGTGGCCGGGCTGCTGGGAGCCCCCCCCCCCCCCCACCTCCGACACAATAAATGCAGCTCGCAGGAGACACGTGACGGGGTGTGCAATGACATTCTGCAAAAATCTTTTTAACATTTAGATATTAAAAACGTGATTACTTTAGCTGATCTCAACCAGTTATAGTTAATTCAAATAAATGTGGTTATTTATCACGTTATGAAGTCCAAACAGTTCCAACATTTCCTATCGGGCCATCGATAAAGAGTCCCGCTCGTGGCCACAAGAAGCTGCAGCGCTGAAAGAAGCGTCACAGAATCACTGTGGAAATGTGCAGATAAGCCGGAGCTCTGCGAGGCTCAGCTCGGGTTAAGCCAGGTGGTTTAGCTCCTCTAGTATGTTTACACACACCGATGTGTGAACCATCTGGGGGGCTTAGAGGGGTGGAGAAACACGAGTAGATTTGGTGCTAGTGTAAACCCGGGTACCTGTTGATAGTGTTAATTGGGGCGGTTTAACACCAACAATAGAATCAACCTTTCTTTGGCTAGAATGAGACTTTACTTCATTTCAGGTCGATGCCAAATCAGAATAGTTTACCAGCAGCGACTGAGAACTGGAAGTGTTGAATGTCCAGTTAGATTTAGAGTCATGTGACCTGATTCTTTAATAAGATGTTTCAAAAGTGATGCTAAAACTAGGCTTACATTTGCTAACACATTGCTACTGTGCATGGATGTAAAGTACGGTATTTTATTGTAATAAAAATTAAATTACACATTTACTTTCCTGCAAAGTAGAATCACACTGGTGCTAATTTATTACCATTTAGGGCCAAAACTCTGTTTACTAGTGACGGCACGAGAGACAGGAGGAGGTAGAGGAATGTGTGAATAAACAGGAGAATAAACAGAAGCTGTGATCCCCCCCCCCCCCCCCCCACACACACACACACAAATGGAGGACCCCTCATCGACCTGCTGACAGACAGCTACTACCTTTTTAGCATAATTGGCTCCGCCCGCTCAATTAGCAAAGAGAAGGTGGAGGTGGTGGTATGTGCGTTTGAGGAGGGGTGCGCTTGACCCCCCCCTTGGGTAGATGTAAGAACAAATTTGAGGGGTGTCCTATTACACACATCGTGACATGTGGTCGAGGGGAGGTGAGGGAAGAATTTCCTTGATGAATTAATCGACCAACAACAGCATCAGCCGTAGGTTTGACTCATCATCATCATCATCATCATGACCCTCCGTCAGATTCTCCTTCCTCTCAGAAGTTTGCTCCAGGCTGTTAGCGCAGTCTCCATTTAGTGCATCCATTATAAACGATGTTGTTTAGCAAATTCCAGCAGTGCAACAATAAATCTTCGGCTTGTTTAACACGCTCCCTGAACGCCGTTATTTCCATTGTGCACCATCGCCAGGCCGCTGCCGCCACCGGCCACGCCTGGAGCTTCGGTTCAATACACAAATGCAAAAATGTTGTATTCAAAAAGATATTTAAATGGTAATGTATTTGGAAAGACAGCTGTTGGTATTTGTAGCCTGGAGTGCTCATTACAATGGGAAATGGGGAGGAATGAGTATTTGGGGGTGGGGGAGTGACAACGGTAGCATGGCGAGCAGCTGTGTTAGCAAATGAATGGTGTAATTACTGGTCAAACCTCTGTCATTAACCTGCATTGTGGAGCGCCACCTCACACGTTACCATGAGAAAGCCTCCATTAATTGACTGCAAGGTTGAAATTCAATTATGTTGTTGGGCTGCAGTTTGTTAACTAAATTACAGCCAATCACAAGAAACAAACGACAAAGTAAGTAAATAAATACCATTGATGAATATGAGCTCTTTAAATAACGTTGTTTTGTTAATTTTAAATGCGATTACTTGAGAATTGGAGCAATAGTTAAAAAAAGACAAGAAAATATAACGCTGTAACTATAAGATCAATCAATTATTCAATTGTGCAAATAATCCAAATCAATAAATTAATACCAGAGATAGGTTTATGAGAGATAAAGGATTCACGTCTACACGCATGCAGCGTCTGTTACAGCGTGACTTGTGTATTCAGAGCTTGTGCGTGCGTGTGTGTGTGTGTAATGTGTGTGTGTGTGTGTGTGTAATGTGTGTGTGCTTGTCTGTGACGATGCGTTTGGCAGCTTGTGGTGTGGTTCGTTGGACTGGCTGCTGCATGGGGTCTCCGGCAGAGAGCTGGCCGATGAAAGCACTGGCGGGATGTTCCAATAAAGAGCAGATTATCATAAGCGGCCATTGTCCACCCCCCCCACCCCACTAACTCACCCCCCTTTGCTGAAAATGTTAATTGGCCATAGCGTTGGGTGGCTGAGTCGGTGCAACTTTAATGGTTTAGAGTTGGCACAGAACATTTTTTTGACAAAAATAAAAGTCAAGAGGAAGAAAGAGAATGAAGAATATTGAAGATTAAAAACAGCCAACAACAATTCCTGCTCTACTTCATAAACAAATGTATCTTCAGGAAGTGGCAAGTAGCTTTATCCCCTTCCCCTCCATCTCAACAAACCCCCCCCCCCCCCTTCCCTTTGACTCCATCCACCCAGTTCGTTTTATCTGAAGATTCCCAGACAATGCCCAGAGGATCCCGTTCCCTAATCTTCCTAAAAATCCCCTTTTCATCCCCACTGTTAAAGAATGTTTGAAAGGCTGAAACCGAGCTGGAGAAAAGAAGTGGCGGAAGGGGGGGGGCAATGCACATCTGGGAGTGAGGGTGGTGTCACTGTGTTGGACTGGAGGGGGGTGTTAGGAGGGATGGGAGGGAGACAGAAAACACGAGGGAGGGAGGAGCTTAATGCCGGTCACTTGCAAGTAGAGGATTTAAATTGTTTTGTTGCACAAAAAAATTCAAATGGGCGAGATGATGAGCAGAAATGAGAGTTTATATCTGTGTGTGGGGGGGGGGGGTTAATCTGTGTTCTAACCCAGTCGAACCTCGGTACTTCTCTCACTCACACACAAAACAAAAAGCTGGAATCCTTTTGTTTTGTCCCCTCCAAGGCAAGAAAAGGGCAATGCGTCTTAAAGGGGTGATCCCTGGATTTCGTTTCTCCTCCTTTGTGGAGGAGGAACAGTGCATTTGCTCCTGAAGTGAATTCAAGATGTCCACAAACACATTCCAGTGGGTTCTGATACGAAACCGTCTGATTGAAAGTGAGTGCTCTTTTCGTAACCCTGACAACAAGAAAATGACCGAAGGCTTTCAGAAAGAGGAGCGCATCTTCTTCTCGGTGGCCGCAAGCTTAGTTTGCAAATTTGGATCTGTGATTACGGCCAGTCGAAATAACGGTCGGTTCAACAACTTCAATCCCGATTCAGGAAGTGGACATGCCTTTAAGTGTAGCCTGGGTTTATAAGCCTACCTTATTTGGGAGTTGTTTGAAGCTTAATTCATTTTCAAAAGCGCACCGAAGAACATTTTTTAAACCAAAAGAATACAACAACCAGTGCGGGAAAAACCATGCAAAAGCTCCCTCCCTCCATCTCTCAGTCTGAACTGCAGGGTATTATAGTCTGCACACTTCTTCTGTCAGTGCTGACAGATTAGACTGGTTATCCCATTAAAGTTGGTAAAATGCCATTCTTGTGTTTTTAAGCTCTCGTATAGGAGGTCAAGATGAGCCTGCCTGCGCTTACAAGGCGGCCACGGCTGTAATCTGCCCAAAGTTACAATAATTAATGTTAAGCTTCTTCAGCAATACGTTTGTGAAAGAACCGGCCTTGATAATATACTTAAAGCTGCGCATGCGATTTGTGTCGCCGCAATGAGGCGAGCGGGGCTCGGTGCGCACGTGTAGATGTTTATACCCAAACTATAAGCGGATGCTGCCACAATAATGGTTACGAAAGCAGGCACGTGGGGGGGGGGGGTGAGTAACGACGACTGCATTCCATCACCGACAGCAGAAGGAAGTTAACAGCCTGGGTTGCAGCTTTAAGAGGACAATTCCGTTGTTGCACAACTACACACAGAGAAAGCAATAAAAACCTGACGCCTGGTAATGGAAAAATAAAAATAAAACAATAGAATTATAGGAATAAAATGTGCCTGCGGGCCTTGGCTCAGATTTAGAGCCACAGGTTGACGTTTAAGCCATTCACATTCTGCAATCCTGCACACCAAGCGGAGGCCGTCAGAGATGAAGGCATTGACAGTCCGCGCTGTCCTTTTGTCAGATATTGAGGGGGGGGGGGGGGGTAGGCTTCATGTGTAAAGTATATTAAGCTCTTGCTGGATTCCTCCTTGTGCCATTCTCCTCTCGTTGACTCCCAGACACAAAGGCAGATTAAAAGAGCGTGCGCCATAAAAACCTCGTGTCAATCTTATCGGCTTTCAGTGCAATTTTTAAACATATGTTAATCTGGCAGAGCTAAAACTCGGTCTCTCCTCTCTCTGCTTGTTTATCTCTTATCAAATGCGCAGTAGGTGAGAGTCAGCTTTGCGGTGCAGCTAAGTGCCATTATTTGGATAATTGCGTCCATTGTTGCAGGTTATACCGCGATTTGAAATGGGAGGTGTGTGTAAATAGGTCCAGGGGCCAGGTAGGGGGTGATTGAGACGGGCCCGGGCTGCACGAGGCATTTCAATGCTTTTTCAAGCTGAATCTTCAATAAGGAGTGTCTGATATACAGTATCTTCCTGTGCAACAATGGCTTTAGAAGACTAACAATACGAAGGTCAGAAGCATTACAGGAAAAGACAAACACAATGAGGAAAATTAGCAAGCCAATACGACACGTATTAATGCATCAAATGTTGAAGCTATTCAATCCGTTTCTTCTTCGCCTGGGCGTATGATACCTTAACAAATGTTTTATTGTATGCCTTCAAGAGGGCCGCGCAGAACCGCGCTGAAGAAAGGGAGTGTAATAAATACACAGTTAAAGGAAAGCAGCAAAATTCCTCTCATATAATCAATAAAGTTGGAGTCTTGCAGGAGGTGACTGTTCTCCTCATGTTGCATGTATGAAGGACGGAGCTCCCAGTGGTGCAAGAATAACAAGTTCATTAGTCGAGGGGGGGTGCCACAGGAATTCAAATCCCCCCCCGGCCCGAGCCTAGACTCTTATTGGCTGCCTCTGTCGGAATAGCGAGACTCATTAGAGCCCAGCAGTAATTAAGAGTTGTTAGAAAGTGAATTCTCCAACCGCAGATTAGAAAATTAAACTATTTACTGATTACATATTAATAGAAGACAACAATGGCGCTTGCCATAAGCTTGGAAGGCAACCAAGGAATAAATCTGTGTACTTAATTACCATAAACAATGGAGGCATAGAAATGGAGTTTTATGCACACTCCCTCCTGTAACGTGTGTGATATCAGAAGACACTTGACAATTCTTGTTCAATTATCTCTATTATTTAATGTGCTGTGAACTGCCTCTGAGTAAATAAATTAACCACCCCAATTACTTGGGATTCATCTGGGGAGTGCTGCGGCGTAATAGAAAATGCAGCAGAAAGATGCATTGTGCCCAAAGTTTGGGAGGGGGGGTGGGGGGGGGGGTGGAAAGGAGAGAGTGAGAGAAATATAGATTTACAGGGATAAAAAAAATAAATAAGAACAGAGCAAATATAAAATGAAAGAGGAAGACCAAGCGATAAAAAGAAAAGAGAGTGATTATGAAAAGAACAAAGATCATTTAAAACAGGAAAATTGTAATCATGAAAGACCTAATTACTTGTGCTGAACGTTATATATGTGTATATACGAATAGAATAACAAACTCCGTAGATAAGAGAAGGAATTACAAAGCATGTGATACCACGGAGGCGTTTCCACTCAGAACCTGAAGAGCACTGGATCTTCCCAGGCACTCGATGACCAATTAGTCACGGGTCAGTCGCTCTGTCTGTTCAGATCTGTCCGTCAGTCCACAGCAACGCTGCACACCGAGCCGCCCTGAACTCAACTCGGGTTTGAATCCTCTCGTATGCGTGTGTATGCAGTGTGTCCTGAAGGAGACGGGCCGCTCTGAGAAGACCAGCTGCTTCTCTGTGTTTGCGAAGGTTGGGGCTTCATCAACACACACTTTAAGGTTTGTTCAGATAAACTAGAACTCACAGTAAACACACAGGAAAAAAAAACCAGAAAAGGAAATGGGTTCCTACTCTTATTAAAGATGACAGAATAATAGAGAGTCTGGTTTAACTTCGGGCAGAGTCTCTCTCAGAGACGAGAGAAGGCAACGACATGACCGAGGATCAGATCACGAGGGTGAATAACTGCATGGGGACTGTTAGGGCCGTAAATCTAAATAATTCGCTGGATAGTCTCGCAGCATTTACTGACAACCAAGCAAAGAACAACAAGTATTTGCCGGTGGTCATTTCTGACTTTGTCCCCTTGTTGCGTTCAGGCACCAGCCAGATGGGTCGATACTGGACGTTTGATTCACAGCCAATCAGCCGCAACTTAAGACATTGAAGTGCAGAAAAAAAAAAATCATCTATGACAGCGCGTGGAAAGGTGACCTCGGTTGCTGAGGTGATAAAGGTTACTTTAGTTACCACCTGTCACTGGGGCATCTCGCTCTGATGCCTCCAGACCTGAGCCTAAAGGCCCAATCCATGACCTGTTGGGCGAGTCTCTGGGATCAGTGCTGCAAAATGAGATATGGGAACAGAAAAGCACTCTCAGGAAGTAAGAACGGTGCGAGACATCACTGCCGAGCTCAGGAAGCTTGTTATTACTGTGAATGTTGACGAGACTTTACGAGATGCTTAACTCGAAAGAAAGCTTTGTAATATATGACAGACATCAATCATGTCAACACACTGCTACACAAGCAAAGATATTTATAGCCGAAGGCGTCTGGGATTAAATAAGGTGGAGCCTTGCAGGGTAGCAGTTGCTTTTTCAGTGAGAGGAGAAGAAGGAAAATCCGCCCTTCAGATTGACACAATGGCACCGATACGGAAGAGGGAACCGAAACCAAAAAAAAAGAAGAAGAAGCAGGAAAGCAAATACAGCAAACAGGGGAGACATGGTCTCGATATCGGGACCCAAATGGGATGGGGACAGCGAGAGCAAATCCCACCGCCATCGTCTCCTTCTTTTGCAACCGCTTCTCTTCTATCCTCCCAGTGTCGCTTTTTGGGGGGATTTAGGGGATAAATCCTCCAAGGTGGGTACAGATACATCAGAAAAAAGGCATGAGAGCCAAGACTAAATTACTACGGCAAATACTGTAACGACGCATTCAGGACATTTGCAAACACTACCTGGAAGCGAGCCTTTTTTTTCTGTTAGCAGCATTCTCCTGGGGGAGGAATGCGATGATCACAAATAGGATGCTGTTCTCCGATTTCATTTGCGCTCCTCTTGGCTCAGCACACTGTCTCATGTCTTAACAAGACTTTACCTGCAGCCTAATCTTAACCCCCGAAAAAAAACTTCCCAAAGTGGCTGCAAACACCAAACCAGACTGCACTTTGTATGCACGGGTGTGTAAGCGCGCGTGTGTATGTGTGTGTGTCTGTGTGTGTGTCTGCTGTGAACTGTGTCAGAGCTCCTGTTGTGTTGGTCATGTTTTTTTCTCAGCATTTCTTCTTCCTCTCTCCTCCCTTTAACTCACCCTGTATTTCCTTATACAGCATATCAATGAAGGCCAGATATGTACTAGGGGAAGGAGTGTGTGTGTGTGTGTGTGTGTGTGTAGCCGTGCATGGCTGAGTGCACTGTTCAATAGTGTGGAGGTTGGCTGGCTCGGGCCATGGCTGGCAGACGGCTGCAGCGGAGGCTTCTGCTGGGGCTCCGCTATCGCACCCAGTTATCATTTCCCCCATGAAGGGCTCCCTTATCGCCCCGGCCCAGAGAGGTCCCCCTTCTTCTCCCATCCCCGAGACACACACTCCCCGTTTCTCTCCCCTCCCCACCCTTTCCCTCCCTATTTCACCTCCTTGCTCACCCGCCCTCCATCCCATTCTTTCATATCCACCCAGCGCTCCGTCGTGCAACATTCAACCAAAGAGAGGAGGGGGGGGTTCAAAGATTCTCTCTCACACATAAACGCACACATAAACACACGCACACAATCTCCTTGAGTGTGTGTGTGTGTGCGCGTGTGTGTGCGTGTGTGCCTATGCTCAATTTGCCAAAACAGTTTTTCCAGTGTAATTGGGCTTGGGGTACCTGTGTCCATGAGATAGCGCAGCCTCTTCTCCACGCGAGCTGCTCGGGCGTCTATGTGCCTCTGCTCGCTCTCCAGCGCGGACAGCTCCCCAACCACATACTGACTTGTGTCTTTGAACGCCTTCTGTCAACCAGAGAGAGATGGGGGGGGGGGGGGGGGGGGTTATGAGAGAAAAAGACGAGTGGGTTGATATGGCATTAAACAGGGACAGACCGAGGAAAATAAGATCGAGGGATGAGACCAAAATGAGGAAGGAATACAGGAATCAAACAAGAAAAAGAGAAGAGTGAAAATACACAGACAGATCTTTCACGCGAAAAACAAAGGAGAATTTCACCAGACAGCAGTTTTCTTTGACAGCAGAGATAGCTGGCCGAGCTGACGACTAACTGTTGCCGCCTGCTGCTTTGTTGGATGTTTCTGAATCCGTCTCTCGCAGGTTCAGAGCGACCAGACAGCGGAATGAGCTGCACGGCTTCAAACAGCTAAGCGGAGTGTCTTAAATGTAGAGATGCAAACAAATTTCAATGAATCGTCTCATGTAATCGTCGAATCGATTCAAGAATCTGCTATAGTGGAACCGTCTACTGTCTAAATAAAATAGAGTGATAATATGCAGTAATCAAAGCTAAGATCAGTAAACGAGCTGGAGACACAACTGTGGCTTCTTTTACCGGTTCTGAGATTAGATGAGAAGCTGCAAGAAAAGTGTGTTTTCACTGTGGAAAACCTCCTCTAACTAACCTGCAGGTCTAACTAACCTGCAGGTTTAACTAACCCGCAGGTTCAAATGTCTCCATAGCATCCAAAACATCCACGCCCTCCACTCTGACCCCCCGCTTCACTCCGGCCTCCTGGCTGCTTGCTATTCTCCAGGGAAACTCTTCCGAGTGAGGAGAAATGTTTATTTAAATTCACCACTGAGGTTGAATCCGAAAAATATCTCAATTTTATTGCTGACGCTTCATTTTTCTTAATGGAAAGGAGAACTAGTGAGCAGGAGAGAGAAAGTTTTTTTTTCCCCATTTCCCCCAGGCCAGCACTTTTACCCCCCCGTACTGTTTCCAGGGTTGGAGTATGTGCACATGTGATTTGTGCAAATATGTGTGTGTTGTTCCCCCCCCTGCCTCCTGCGCGCTCTCGCTCTATCACCATATTTTTCCTTGGCAAATCAATTTTACACATGATCAGCCCACTCCCCTTGCTGCGCTCGGCCCAGCCGTAATTAAGAGGAGGGAAATTACCATATATATTATATTAATGCAAACATCATTCAGCAGGTAATTCTTGGCTGATCGGGATAATGGAAAGGTTGAACACCCATTAACCCTGGGGCCCGGGAACTGGGAGGAGGGTGTGTGTGTGTGTGTGTGTGTGTGTGTGATCAGGGTTTGCAGGGTCGAGGGTAGGAGAGGGCTGCTTGGGAAGACAGATTCTCCCAATGGTCTCCAGCAGAACACACACACACACTTGCATAAACACTAACTGAATTAATAGCAGTCTCGTAGACACACTCGTTGTACGCACAAGTTCAAACACAGGCTGAGAAATGTGTGTGTGTGTGTGTGTCCGTGCACTTGAAGGACACGTAGGCACACACAGACACTCCTCTAAATGGCATAACAGTTGATATCTAGCATTGTTATAATTAGAGTGGCAGTCTGGAAGATCAATACGTCTCTGTGGAGAAGAAGGGACAGTAGAAAGAGGTAGAGAGAGAGCGAGAGCGAGAGAGGGAGGGAGGAGGAGTGAAGGAGAGACGAGAGCTCCGGGATGGATTCATCTTTCACCAGCCAGAAAGCCAACGGACAGGAAATAGAAAAAGTAGGAGTGATTAAGATACACAAGCGATTCGCACCAAACCCCGAGTCCTCTGTTTCGGCTTTTCAAAGGTTTTATCACGGCCGACCAAAGTTCCCAAGACTTATAAGTACAGTACAAGCTAAAAAAGAAAATGACAGACCTCCTCCTCAAATGGCCGGCGAACATCGAGCTCCGCCGGTGAACCGCCGTCTTCTTCAGGCTTCTTCTGATCCTCGGGGACAGACTTCTGTCGCTTCACCTCTGGTCGTAGAAACAGACAGGAAGGAGTGAGTAAAACAATTCAATTGAGAAAGCCTGATGTTCCTTTTGTCATAGAAGTGATGACACCTTCCCTGTTTAGAGTCGGAGTTCAGACTGCGCTGAGCTGTGACTGTATTTTTTTTGTGTGTGTCATGAATCTTTCTTTATAGACGTAAAGCATCTTTTATTCATCGCTGATCTCTGCTGCCGTTATGGATGGCTTGAATGTTTGGAATGAAATCTTAAAATAGCTCGAGGATACTTGCATTATTTTCCTGCGGCAGTTAAAGCACACCAAGAGCGTTCTGTCACTTCTCTCGGGTGTGAACTGCTGTGTGTGTGTGTGTGTGTGTGTGTGGTTACACATGTGTTGCGTGTGCTTGTTTACCCACCTGGTCTGGTCTCCACATACTGGCTGAAGGACTTGAGTTGTGTTTTCCGGACTGCAGAATCCTTGTTGAAGACTACCGGGCTACGCAACCTCTCCGTCGCTCTGCGCAGCCGCTCTGCTCGCAACTCCTCAGCGTTAATCTGTCCAACACGAAAATGCTCCATCAGTGTGAACAAGAGATGCTTACCGGTACATTATATCGATCAACTTAAGACTGCTTAGACCTGCCGTCAGGTGTTTGATGAATTAAATCACACACACACACACACACACACACACACACACACACACTCTGACAGGCCATGAGATACGTCTGGTAGAAGTTGATACGACAGCTATAATGTGGTACGCTTGAAAACACACACACACACACACGCACACACATACACACGCGCGCATTCTTTTCCTCACTCATGAGAGACACAAAAAAAGAAGCAATTAATTTGACTTTCAACAAAACCCCCAGCCAGAAAATATATTCAAATTATGCAAAATGAAAACAGAAAAAAACAGCTATTGTTTTCAAAGTGAACATGTGTTAAAAAGCTACACGCTCGCTTCTCCCACTGTCAAAAGCGGCGAGATGAAATGCTTTATTACCGGGGCCCCCCCAAATAAGCCAAGCCGAGTGGAAAAGAAATCGACTTGAGCTATAAGACTGACGCCGTGTGCGACATTAATAAGACGGCGAAACGTGTAATAAAGTCGACAATTAGGGCAAACACGTTCCACTGCTTGAGACAGGCGGAGATAGTCGAGCAGGGCGTGCGGCGCGAGGAGCGCTAATAGAGACAGTGTGGGGGGAGGACGAGCTGGAGATGGGGATTGTTAGTTTAGCTGCAGATTATTGACTTTGAAAAACAATGTCAGCAATTAGGCCGTTGTAACGCTGCTCTGTCAATTAGTCGAACGGCGCCTGCAAGCTCGTGTCAAGTCAAACACATTTATTTATCAAGTATTAAATACAAAACTGCCTATTAAACTTTTAAAAACGTAAAGGCCAGAGGTTCAGTGTGTGTGTGTGTGTGTGTAAACTTTAAGGCCAGCTTGCAAGGCAATTTGGAAAAGGAGCGAGTGCGTTGAAATGACTGATTGTAGGGAAAGATAAAGGCCTTATCTCTACTCTGAGTTAGCATCTGATGGGTTCCACTGCCTCCCCCAGGAAAACGAGGGACTCTCAACACCGTCCAATTAAAATCTTCATCAAATCATTTTTACATTTAGAAGAAAGCTTGATAGGAGGAGTTCAACTTAAAAAGAATCGCTGTGATTTCCAACTTAACTTGGAGGTCTTCTAACGTAACTTCCTTCACTGGCCTGAGATCAACCTTTGATTTTATTGGCCGATGTGTTTAAGGGGTTAAGCCATCCTCCTTTTTGAGGGGTAGGTTTTGGTAAAAACTGCAAACCCCTGTGGTTGTTACAAGGAAGAATAAACCCCCCCAGGGAGAATCATTGGAACACTGAGGCAACCTGTGAGTTTGTGTTTAGAGGAACAAACCAATATGATAATGAAGTCAACACTTTCTGTACAGTGTGCAGCGTCTTTCTGGCTACACCTGCCACTTTGCTGCCTCTTTGTCTTCCTTGAACAGTCTTGGACACACAGCTTTTTGGGTGCCCCCCCCCCCCCCTCCCTCTTTATCTGTGCTATGATCATTGTGGCTCTGGTGAGTCAGAGAAGGGGGTTCTGTGACTAACGCTGCAGTATGCCGAGCGTCACATGCCCTTATCATGCGCTCCCAAGGCTGTGCATATACACAATCACTAATGAGAGGGGTGTGTGTGTGTGTGTGTGTGTCTGTGTGTGTGTACTGTTCCTGCAGGTCGTTCCACCCGCCTGAAGGACTTTAGAGATGCCAATCCTCTTGGGACAAACAGTTGATCCTTTTTTTAAAGGGCTGTGTAAACTCAACATACAACTACACAACATCTAAATACATGCAATAAACATTTAGTGATGAGTATATTCATTTTGTTTTGTGTAGAGTTAGCTTGTGCAGAGCGTATTAACACCTGATCAGGTAACCAACAGGTTTTTGGTTTGTTCAAGGAATCAGTGGCCCCGCAGATATATCATCACTATTTAATGATATACGGCTTCTTCCGAGGAGGAGGAGGAGTTAACGCCGTAGTTCATTCGTTAAATGACGGAAACGCTTTGGAAACAAAATCCCAGAGTCACGTCAAATAAATCCTGATGAGATTAACTGGAATGTAATACATTTTATAAAGGGTCATCATCTCGAGAGCGTGTAATAAACAAGGAGGAGGTCCCGATGACCGCCGCAGTGGAAGTTGGTAAACAAAACAACAACAACGGGCAAAATGAGGCGCAGATTCCTCTTTAGGCGTGTTGGATGGGGTTTGGTCTTATGAGGGTCAAGCAGGCAGGCAGGCGCACACACACACACACACACACACACACACACTGGCCATAAAGGACTAAGCCTTTTAAGCTTTGAACACGAGAGGGTGCTTATGTGAATCGATGATCAAAGACACACCGTGCGGCAATAAGCACAGAGGGCTTCACTGCTACTCGGACACACACACACACACACACAGACACACTTTACTCCACCTGACATTCAAAATCAATTTAACATGAAACTGTCCGACCACTTGTTGACATGAGAAGATGCAGCACCAACGCGTTGCGTCACGATGCCACGATGCTTCAGACGGGATCAGATGAACACGGGAGGGATAAACTACCGTCCGGCATGAAGTGGTGCGACTGGCTCATGTGTACACGGGGTCAAAAGGGTGACAACCGGGGTCAATCGGACCTGATTGATTGGATGACCCTTTGATGGTGTGAGCATAAGAAGGGAGGTAGAGATCAAAGGCCCTTTGATGGTGTGAGCATAAGAAGGGAGGTAGAGATCAAAGGAAAGAGGTGGAGAGGAAAAAAGAAAGAAAGTGAAAAGAGGGCGTTTTGAGGTGTGCGTACCTCCTGTCCTTCTGCTGGGCTGAGCGGGGAGGTGGATGAGGTGGTGGGCGAGGAGGAGTTGGAAGACGGGGATGAGGGGGAGGCGACTCTCCTCGGGCTGACTTCCACCAGCTTTTTCAACTTGAGGTCCACGTGCTTGCTGTTTGTGTCTGGAGGGAGGGAGAGGAAGATGATGATGAGTAAAAAACGGAGCACAGCTGATCTCACCATCCTTCTAAACGATTCCTTGCATTTAGTCAACCCCCAAATACAGAAATCACAGCAAGATGAGATCAACACGATTCAACCTCGGCCAAGTATTCCTGATGAATTTCACTTCAGCAGTTTAGTCAAATGTTCTTACTAAATCAATGTATTTGGATTTTTTTCGGTTACACCTAGATAAAAGTCTATTTTTTATTGAATTTTGCTGTCATATTTTATTGATTTATTATCTTGTATATAATTCTGACAAACTTTGCACAAATTCTCTAAGTGAAATCTTTTTAGGAGATCAAATACTTTGTCTTTCTAGAACAATGCTCCATCTGGCACATTTGATTTATTACAGCTTTATTTCACAGGGACTGCTAACCCTGGTTCCCCCTTCCAGGACACACCACTGCACAGAAGAAGATGAAAGAACAGAAGGGCAACCTTTTCATGTGTCACCTCCCTGTGGCACACACACACACACACACACACACGCACACAAACGCATGCATTCAAAGAAACACAAAAACAGATTCCCATACAGCATGTGTGAAACACAAATGCATGACAAACAACGAGGGTGAAAGACCGGCGCTGCAGCAAAGCGATGACTGAAGGCGACATTCATTTAGAAAGAGAACCGATACGTCGGCACAACTCATCAGAGTCTATTTCTTTCAGAAGAACATAGACGTTACCGTCAACAAAGAACAAACAAGCGAAAAGAAGCAAACGACAGCAGAGATACTGCACTTTAAAGCTGGATGAACCATTCCTCTGTGTTCGTGTTTGTTTGTTCTTCTCCTCTCATCTACCTCACATCGGCAGGAAACAGAAAATATTAAATAATTCAAAAACAAATTAATTAGTTTACCTCTGAAGTTTTGTGAAAATGCTCTCCTGAGGATACGAGTTTGTTTATGTCTCGGGAGCGTTTTACTTTTTTAGTAAATTAATTAATACTTAAAGGAGTTTCTGGTAAAACTAAGTGGGGGCAAAAACACACCGACTTCACAAACGTGTACTAAGTTAGCTCCTTCTGAATGGAGCGGCGATGCCGGTGGAGGACGTAGGAGTCAGAGAGGGGAACTGATGATGACGAGTGTGTGTTACTGAGTGAATGACGTATAAGTGAGGAAGAAAGTAAATAACCGATTTGAAAAGTGTGCTTACTGGGTTAGCGTTTGGCACAGGTGAGTTAGAATAGAATAAAATGACTAAGAAGCAGGACATCGTACCAGATGTATGCGAGAGCAGCTCCAATCAGCTGTGTCAGTTAGAAAAAGACAAACAGACATGCAGGAGCCTCAGAGGCTTTACCCAGAGAGGTTAGCTCGGAGCCAGGGAAAGGCAGCTCCGGGGTGCTGGAGGTGGCTTTAATAGGAGCCTCCTCTGGAAATGGGTTAGTAGTCAGTGCAGACGCAGCGGGAGCAAAGGCGTGGTGGATACCGCAAAAACGGTCCTCCTCGCCCCGCCCCTCTTCCTCCTCACCCCTTTCGCCATCCTCATGATGACCTCTCACCGCATCCAAAACATCTGCAAAGGTGGGGTGGGACAGGGAGAAACAAAAGCAATGAAAGGCGAAAGAGGGTGAGGCACACAGACGGGGAAAGGAAAGGAGGAATATACAGAATCGACGAGGAAGAAAGGAAAAGGAAGATAGGAAGGAGGTTAAAATCAGTGAAAGGTGTAAGAGGGATAAAATGATGACATGTGGTGGAGTGTGAAAAAGAACCGGTGTCAGTTTGTGTTAACAGTGGTGGCGATTAGGAGTGGTCTTGATTATGTAATCATCCAAAACAAGTATTCCAGAACACTTGAAGGGCGGATGACACACTTTATTCACAATTTTCAAATACGGTGTGTCTGTATAGAATTAATAAATAAATAATCAATACATGTGCTTTCAAATAAAGTTCACGCTATGAAAAAGCAGCAGACTCCAGTTGAGCGACAGGGAGACACGTTGATTGATCGGCGTCCGTCTGTCTGTTTTGGGTTCAAGTATCTGACACTCGTATGAAAACAGTTTCATTCCTTTCATTCAAAGATCTGCTGCCTACCTTTTTGTTTTTGGATCCAGATAAAAGAAAAACAAAACGAAACCATAGAAATATGAAAGGGGCTCAATAAAGCACATTGACTCTATATTAGGAACAGAAGGAGAAATAGACACCAGAACCGCTCGGGCGTCATGGATTCAAACAATCGGTAAACAGCGTGCAGAATCGCAGGATCTCTTCTTTGCTATTTGCTACTTGGTGTGGCAGAGATATTGAGAACAAAGAACGAAGGCGAGAGAATGAATATCAACAGCATTTCCTGTTTTTTCTTTCACTAATTTGCTCTAGCTGCGATGCGGAGCGTGCTCGCAAACGCCGATCCTTCGCGGCTGTCTGGGGCCTAATTAACGGGAGGCCACGGTGATGGAGTTTGGAAAGTTTCTTTGCGGGCAGACACTTGGAGGGGGCAGCCCGCCGCATTAAGAATAGTGTGGAGGGGAGAGAGGGAGCAAGACAAAGAGAGAGCGAAAGAGTGTGGGGGCTAGGATTAGCCGTTCTGCTCGGCAGGCCTTGTGTATCACAGCCAACAGCATTTCCCTCTTCTTCTCACCTCCTCCTCCTCCTCCTCTCTCGTTCCGTTCTTTCCTTCAATTCCTCTTTTAATAAGATCAACAATTAGTCCAATTCAGAAAAGCTGAAAGAGCATCGTCATTTTTTTTTCAACCTAACAAGTCCAATCGGTTTTATTAGCTTTCGATTCGTTTCCCTCATCTCTTTTCTCGTGTAAACGGAACCCGCCATGAATCTGAGCCCCGCCTGCTTATCCTTATTCCTTTCGTAGTAAATGAGCTCATTTCAAATTTGTTGATTGACTCATTAGTCGATTGAAAGACCAGTTATTGATCCTAACATGGGACAGAATTTGAAAACCTATGTCCGCCCTTGGTTGCAGCCCGAATAATATCTTCTCCATCTCTTCTCTCACCCTCGCTCAGATTTCGGCCTGCGCTCACACCCTTCATTTGCATTCAATGCGCCTGAAATGACTAAGCAGTATAAAAAGAAGGAGATGATGTGGATGAATCTGAAGCAAATGACGAAAGACATCTAATAATGGTCATTATCACAATAACCCCAGTTTGAAGGAAATGGAAAGCAGTGGGAATGTAAATATTTTCTAGCCTTGGTAATTGGGCCACACAATGTGTTATGTTGATTAACAATTACTGGGTGAGCGAGACGGCGGCGTCGCGGGGTGAACTGCTGCTCTAAATGTGAGGGTGGTGTGTTTTAGACCCGCGGACGTTGTCAAATGGCATTTTGTTTTTCCCTGAGGATTAGGCAGAACCCCTTTAGAGAGCATAATGGAAATGTGTCAGCCAGGGCTTCGGTGGATGAAGAGCGGACTGCAAAATATGCAACTATTTTGCATGTTAGTTAATGAATGTTCCTGAACACACTGAGGGTATGTGTGTGATGCGGACCAACCTCCAACAGGGCCGGCCTTGCGTCTCCCAGCGGCGGACGCGTCCAGCAGGCTCATGTCGGACATCTTGACCCCAGATCGGGCCTCCGCTATCAGCTGCCTGGCTCGCTCTCTCAGCTGTCTCCGTCGCTCTGCGTCTCGCTCCTGCAACCGAAAACGCACCAACAAAAAGATTTCAGTGATTCTCCTGCTTGTAAATAAGAAAAACTATCTGGACATTGAAATCCAAAGATCTCGCACCCGTGTTTCAAGGACTTTCGAACATTCGGTCCTTCCAAACAATGATTCCCGTTGCAATAATTCATTTTCACTTACGAGTAAAATCGTGTCTTGTATTCTGGTTGATACCGACACATTAAAATATTCCTTGATTACAATTATTACAATTGTGTCATGGACATTATATCAAGTCATATTATTACTTTAAAGAACATAATAGAAACATTTATAGACTCAACAACTGCTACAAAACAAATATAAGATTTGTTATCAAGAAGGATGGACAGATCTTAGTGCATTTTGAGTGTATATATAGACACACTCACACACACACCTACACACTCACACACACACACCATCATGGCCCTAGACATACAGTATTGAGCCGTCACCATCAGAGTAATGGCAGAAATGCCATTTTCAGGCTGATCCAATCTGATCCAGCCGATAGCAGAGGCCACCACACACACACACACACAAAATAGGGAAACCTACAAGATGTCGAATAACGTACACTTAACCGATGATGACCAAACGACTGCACACAGGCTGCAAGTATGTCGAGGAGAGAATAACAAAAAGTAGGGAAAATGTGGACAATGTGCTTGTCAAAAGTAAGGGACAGAAGAAATCAACAACCCAAAGCCTTTTGGGCATTTTTTTAATGCTATTGTGAGAAAAGGGGGTAAGTTTGCTTCAACCTACCCCCTTTTGATTCATGTGGGTTAAAAAAATCTTTGAGATATTTTCCCCTTCGTCTGTGTTTAATTAAAAAAGGAACCGATATAAAATTCATTGATTCAACGGTAAAAAAAAAAAGAGAAAAGAATCTGTATGATTTATGACAACGGTTAATGGAGAGGTGTGCCAACACAAACAGACACTTCTTAACAGTTGAATGGAAGCACACAAGCACACATTGTTCAACTCCACCTCGTCCTCCATCCTACTACAGTAACCACATAAAATGAAGCTGCCTTTCTGTCACCGCTCTCCCTCCCTGCGGTTTCCTGTTAATCAGCCTTCCCCATATTGAGGCAGGGATTTTAGGGCTGGCCTATTGAAGCCCCCAATTTATCCATTAACAAAACAAGCAGCGCCCGCTAATGAGCTACATCTCTCCATTTCCATGTCAATTGTTTGTTTGTAGCCATTGTTAAGTTGGGACAATGGGGCTGTATTGTAAATGACAGCAACCCTAATGCACTCTGTGTCTGTGTGTGTGTGTGTGTGCGTGTAAGCCCTAAGGGATGTCCACAGGGAGAAGGGAACACACCTAAGAGACGCATAAAGAGAGAGAGAGAGAGAGACAGAATGAGTAAGACAAGGACACCAACTTGTCTTCTACTTCCCGAACCTTAGATCAGTGTATCACCACAAAACAGGCGCTCTTTGTGTGTTATCAATTTCAAAATGAATCTATGGACTTAAACCAGCATTCTCTAATAATATAGATCAAAGTTCAGTCACAGCAGCAAAGAAGATGAGCGTATCTGTTATATCTGTAAAGCAACATCCATGAACTCCAGAGATCGAGGGGGGGATTTTAATTTGTGAGGATTCTGTGGTGACATTAGGAGGAAGGCCGAAACACTTCAAGCTTTCTCCAGTGAATTTGTGTCTTCTGTGACACGAATAAGATGGTAGCCGTTGTTTTATATTTTCCATTCTATAGAAGAATGAGTTTGGTCTTATCTCGATGATATTCGCTTCGTGGTTTTCTTTAAATGTTATTATGTGCAGGGGCCTCCTGTAATATGATAACCAGTGAAGCTACACAGCCTCGCAGCTACGGACTGGTTGGGACATCCAATCTGGTTTACAAAGATATGAATACAATTACCAATTTAAGTGGAAGTGAGTTGTGCGTACATACATTAAAATAAATAAATCAATAAAATACATGTGTGATTCTGCTATGCGGTGTGACCGCGCCTTTTTTTCTAATGTCAGCTGGGATCAGGTCCAACCCCCTGAGACCCAAAACAGGATAAGCGAGTGTGTGTGCGGGCCCTGACACACTCCCAAAACATCCCACTGTATTATTATTATTATTATTGGTGGCCGTTTTGGGGACAGGGAATGGGAAATTGCCTTTGCCTATCCAGAGGCAAGGATTAATGCTACAGAAAAATGCACCCGAGCCGTGCCTCATCCGGTCAGCTCGTGTTTGATCGTAGGGCGAGCAGAAGAAAGGAGAAGAGAGGCCTTCCTTAGAGCGAAGCGCAATGTGTGACATGGTCAATATTCAGAATTTGTATGTACTAGTTTGCAAGAGGAATTCTAAAACTGTATGTATCATGGACTCGGCTACATGAAACGAAAGACCAACGAAGACAATAAACGCAAACAGGCGATTTACTTAGCAACACATGAAGATGCGGAGGATGACAAAGCCAGGGAGGGGGGAGGGGGGGGGGGGGCATGTCGACCGGTGGTCAGTCAGCAGTGGTGCTTCAATAATGGCGATTCAGGAGAAGAGACGTTTTATAACTAGCATGAGCAGCGTGAGCGATCATGTGCTGTGCCTTCCATCGACTGCTGGGAACCTCCTGGAGAACGGAGGCTGAACGCTTGAGTGCAAAGATCGAGACAGAGGGCCCCTCTGTGGGCTCGGCGTCGGGGCGAGGACCGCATCTCGGCTCTGGAAGCTATTTTCGAGCAGGGGGCAGCAGGTTGTCACTTTGGTTGCTCTTTTCTGGCCAAGGAGAAAGAGGGAGGAGGACACGCACCGCTGGCCATGTATAGAGAGCTGGCGTGGGCATAGTGTGATGCCACACACACACACACACACAGTCACTATCTGAAAGGGGTTTGCCAACCTCCCAGATAGCCAGCCAGTCTGGCAGCCAGTCATGCAGGTCCAGACATTTGCCATGACGGTCTAATTCAGTCAAGAGGTGCTTTAGGTCTCTATCTTGTCCAGACACACACACACACACACACACACATCCTGAAGAGTTACAGAAAGGACCAATCACGTTTCAAAGTGCTTTAAACATGACGATTCAAAGTCAGAACTGTTACTCTTAATGCTTTAAACATAGTTGTTTTCTTAAACGTTTGACAATTCAAAAATATGTAAAGCCTTTCTGTTTACCTTGTGAAAATCTGCACCAGTAATAAACATGCTGTCAATATAAAAGAGATGCTAAATACCTCAACTGAGCTTCATCGTTACAATGACAGTTAGCACACAGGCTAGTCACAGACATTAGACGCTAGTGCAAATGGCTCACCTGATTAGGTTGGGATTCATGGTCAAGTGGAGAAGATGAACAAACAACTTATTTGCGGCAGGATGCCAAGGGGATTTATGGGAAATGTAGTCGTAGGTTGGAAAAATGAAACAAAGGCTTGCAGTTGGTTCATTTTTTTTGTACTGCTATGACAACGAGATCAAATGCAACCGAATCATATATTCATACCAAATTCTGATATTGCACCCAAAATCCATCTTACTCAAATTTTTGTGTGAAGAGGAAGCGAGAGCGGGTGAGAGAGGGAGAGGGGAGCTTATCGGCTGGTTCCAGACAGAGTACGTGGATCAATGAGCATGCAAGGCCCACAGCGATCAATGCATTTGATAAAGAATTAAAGAAGAGCCACTGTACACGCCTATCAAAGAAGATGGACACGGCCTAATTCTGATTCGACGGGTGCGTGCCCATGATAGGGGTCTGTGTGTGTTATATGTATATAAAAATATATCTGTGAGATGTCAGCCAGGAAATGATATGTACATGTGTTATGTAATGTGAGTTGGTGTGTCTTTCATGTGGTTGCATGAAAGAGCTGGACAAAATGTTTACATTTTCAGGAGTGTGAGTGTGTGTGTGTGTGTTAAAGACTGGAATATTCAAAATTCAAATGAACAGTTTTTGATTGATGTGTGTGACAAAAGTGTCACACACATCAATGCACTTTCTCGACACAAACAGAGCATTAGGCTTTAAAGCTGGTGGCGCTCAAAAATAACATTATTGGTTCTTTTTGGTTCTTGCTCATCTCCTCCGATGGCCAGGATCTCCCCAACAGTATCACCTTCATCAGCTTTGTGACAGCAGATAAACATCATATTCATGCGTCTCCAACGGCATTTGGCAGTCAGAAGACAGAGGAATTTTTATAAGTACATAAACCTTAAGAGGTCTTGTGAGAACATGTGTCACCTGTAAAAGAGCAATTAGCAACAGCAAGACGCTGGAGCTACGTGACAACAAAGCTGTCCAATCCTGCTCAAAGGTCCATGGTTGGTTTTGACAGCTTAGTAGTTCCTGATAACCTCCTTGGCGGCGGTAATGATGTATCAAATGCATGTATGCTTTTGATCTGGATCACCAAAAGGTTCTAAATTGTTCTTTGTATCTTTATACATCAACCACGAAAAGTAAAAGTGTATCGGAGTTGATGTGTATTTTTATCTGATTTTTGAACCCCCAAATAGAGTTTTCAATGTTAAAATAGAATCTTTTTTCTTGACCTCATTCTGGATCCGATCCGGAAGACCGATTTTTGGTGAGTGAATTAAATGCATATTTTACAATATGTTTGTTTTGTTTTTGGAAAAAGCTTCAATTAAAAGTGAAAACACAGATTTCTTTTCTTTTTTTTGTGTTATCCAGACAGGTAATCGGATTGCTTTTTAAATTTAATTGACTGTAAATTAGACCAAAACCCATCTTCAGATCCCCCCCCCCCCCCATCAAGCGCCATCCAGCAGTTTCTCATTAATCCTGCTAACAAACAGACAAACGGCGTCAAAAACAGAAACTCCTTGGCGGAGGTAATGAACAGTTTATGATTCACCCTGTGAGCATCTGAGTGTGTTTGAGGGCAATCGCACCGTAGGACAGGTAGAACAGGTAATGTGGAACCAAGAGACGACGAAACACTTCCACATCCAGTAAACGCTGACAGGTGAGTAAGATGGGAAGGCATTGGCCTTTAAATAGACAAGATAATTAGTGGGGAGGGAGAGAGAAAGAGAGAGCGGGAGAGAAAAACAAAGCAGGAGACAGATGAGCTGAACGTTGTAAAGGGAGACAGAGAAAGTCAACTCTAACAGATCGTTCACAGCAAGAAGGGAGAGAAACATCAGGTTCTGTAAGTTTGCATTGTTGACAGGTGGAATACCGGCTTCGATTAACGACATCATATTATGAAACAAACCAGATCTGCCTGCTTTAAAGCCGTAGCTTTGGAGAAACAGGATAGATTTATTTGAAATATTTTAAACCCCCCCCTTGACATTTATTCCTGTCTGGGTAAGTTCATGAAGTATTTTGGTTCAAGAGTCATCAGGGTGGAATTCAAATCACACACAAAAAAAAGCATTGCTTCAGATTTGTCTTTGCAGGTTCTCAGAAATCAACAAGAGTAAAAATGAATCAACTTGAATTCAGTTGAACCAAACTTTTAACAAGTCCAGGAAGAGGCTTGATGTCTAAATAATGACTGATGTTTCACGCCAAAGCATAATTCCATCTGATGACTGATGAATCAACTGGAGCGGAAACAAACAAACACCAAAGCCACACTTTTAACTACACCGAGACATGCATGTCCCCTTAAATCAATGTTAGTCTTTGTGTCACAGCGGTAGACAAAATGTTTTGTTTAGAAGTCATCATCACTCAATAAATAGCATCTCTTGACTGTGTCGGTTTCTCAGGCATTCAGGTCGAGGTAAATCAAGAAGAAGAAAAAAAAAAAAAAAAAAAAAGAATCTGCTGGACATCAGTTCAAAGAAACTGAAACAAGTCCAGTTGATTCTTTTTCTGCTCGCCTTGATCCCTCAGGCTGAATGGAAGAGGTGGCTGTAAAATAGTTTTCTATTGATGTCTAAAGTCAAAGCCTAATTCCTTTGGTTAATGAATCGCCTAAGGTGGAAACAAACAGACACACACCTTAACAATGCCCTCTTAATTGTGCACAGACAAGAGAGTTAAGTGTCACGGCTAACAAATGTACCGTGGGCACACGCAAAGGCAGGTATTTCTGTCTGTCACAGAGGTACAAAACGCAAATGTATAAAGAAAGGAAGAAAGAGAGAGAAAGAGAGGGAAAGAAAGAAAGACAGAAAGAAAGCGAGAGAGAAAGGGAGAAAGAAAGAAAGATGTGCAGAGAGAGAGAGAGCTGTCTGGCTCGTTAACACACACACACACACACACACACAAGAAACTGCCCAGCAAACTACTTTGATTCATTCAGAGACAATTATTAAATTAAAAAAGAAAAGGCAAAGTGGACGAGGAGGGGAGGAAGAGGGAGAACAGGGAGAAGAAAGGGACGGCAGCCATATTAAAATGAGACCTGGAGAAAAACTATTACCGCTGGAAGACAGCTGAAAAGAACAGGAGGAAGGAGAGGAGGAGGGAGGAGAGGACAAACTCTGGACAAAAAAGGAGAGGAGAGCGCTCAAGGCTATATTTGCATTTTCAAAACGCACACACACACACACACACACACACACACACACAAATATCCTGCAATCAGGAATTGTTTTCTGGAGTTGAAACATTTGTGAACAAAATCACAAAGTTCACATTTCCACTTGTCCCCAGTTTGGCATCAGAGACAGGATAAAAAATAAAAAAAAGATTTACTTGGACACGCTTCAGTGTGGTCAGACCGAATCAGCAATGTGTTTTTCATCTTGCAGAACCTTTAGGAATGTCAAGGTTCAGCCAGAGGGCTTTGTTTTGGCCACCAGTGATAGAAGTGAAAGAGAGAAGGAAAAAGGAGAATAGAGGAGAAAATGAGGACACCGACGCAGTCAAATCAGGATCAGAGGGCAGACAGCAGATGGGATTAGATGACAACACCCACAGGTCACAACGGCAGAGACCCAGGAGTCCCCTCCACCCCCCGAGAGGAGAGGGAGCAGCGGAGGAGAAGGGAAGGAGGAGGAGGCGGTCGGCAAAAATCAAACGGGACCCAATTAGAGGAATCACAACGAGTCAGTGAGCAGGGAAAGTCTCTTACCTGGAAAACACCAAGGCATGTGCACACACACACACACACACACACACACACACACGCTATACACTTACACATAGTTTTGCTTTAAACACACATACAGGAGCGTATGATGGCACAACGTCATGCATACCAACAGACATACATACACTTCCAGGCCCGGCGTGAATCCTGATAATTAGCCTGGCCAGGCCGGTGTGAAATTACTGTTCCCATCTGCTAATGGGTGAGGAGACCTGAAGCGAATAAACACACAAGCACACACAGACACACAATCGCACTGTCACTACACTCTAAACGCTCAAACACAGGAGTGGCGGAAAAGACAAGAAGAGGAGGAGGAGGACAAATAAGAAGCGGAATTCTGCAGTATGAAGGAAAAGAGAGAAGAAAGTTTAGGAAAGTTGAACGATTATCCGTTCGGCTGCTGTGTGGTAGGATGTAGCAACATTACATTAAAGGACATGTATGCACTGAGACTACTGATGTGTTGTGAAAGCCACCTGTGAGGAGGAGGAGGAGGAGGAGGAGGAGGAAGGCTCAAATCTATTTGCAGTACTGCTTGTTTATCAAAGATCACAGACGGTAGGAGAGACAACACAAACTAGAACAGGAGGATGAGATGCACATACATAGGACTGGGGGGGGGGGGGGGGTATAAAGAAAAAAAAAAGGTGAACACAAAAGGGGGGACAGAGTGTGAAAGAGAAAGTGACTGAGAAGACAGGGAAGGAGAGAGAGAGAGCTGAACCGGTAACCTCAGATGAAAGAAGCAGTCACTGTGGGCTACAATTAGGAATGGCAGGAGGGAGAGCAAAGGTCAGGAGCACACACACACACACCACACACACACACACACGCACACACACGCACACACACACACACACACACACACACACAAACACACACTTGTATTTACATTGATAGAGGTGACTGTGTGTCAGAGATGTGCTATTATTACTGAGGAGAAAAAGCTCAGGAGACTGCAGGATGACAGAAAAGAGGGATTCCTGCTCAACTGGCAACATTTGGTCGTTGATTTCTTTTTCTCTCGTGGCTTTGCAACTAAGGAGGCATCTTTAATGATCAATTCGTCTTTCAATATCTTCGACTGATCTTTTCAGAATATTTTGCTTCCGAGTTTAAATTGACAAAGTCTAAAATTCGGAGGAAACTTTTTCTTTCTCGAGCCCCTTATCTGTGCTGTGACAGCGACACCTCCAGCTAAGACGGCTAACGTAGCCTCCTCCTCTCAATCAGTCTAAATCATTCTGCCGTCTCGACCGAAGCCACTTCCATGGAAGAACGCCGCCTGCTTTAATTGAATTAAATTATACCTTATGCATGCTAAACCACAAAGCACCTACTTAGATGGATGGAGAGTTAAATGAGAAAAGCTTTGGGCCTCTCCAGCTGATAACATGGACGCACGCACACACACACACACACACACGCACACACACACACACCGCACGCGCTAATCAAAACAAGACATCAAGTAATCTAATCACTAACAATTATCAGCACATTGGCCTCAAGGCCAGTCGTATTCCTTTGATCAATGTTTTCTATTAAAAAAAGTGTAAACAATTCAATACCACCCCCTCTTATGCATGGGAGCGATGTGTGTGTGCTTGTGTGAATATGTGAGTGGTTATTAACCAATTGTCCTTGGGAATGAGTAAGGAAATCTGGGGGGGGGACAGGAGGGGGGGGGGGTGTCCGGCGACTTTAAGGAGCTAATCTAAGTGAAGTCAGCCATCTTTCCGCGCAACAAGGGATGGAAGAGGACATTTTTTTTGTCGCTAAGGAAATATATCGGCACTGCAACAGCTTTGAGAAACGCCTTTAATTTGCCCCCCCCTTCTGAAGACTTTCAACACCACCAGTCCTTGAAAGTTCCTCATTTATTTTCTCAGATTATGCAGAAATTGTTATTCCTGAAGCCTGCATGCAGACATTAACACGCACATTTGCATGCCTTCACCTAGATAAACTCTGACAACACACGCTCATATATATGTGAGCGTGCACACACACATACACGCATACGCTCTAAGAACCATCTAATTCAAGGGCAAATATCTCTTTAAGGATTCAGGCAGCAAATCCAGGGGCATGCAGCTGCTGCCTTTCAGATATTTTATTACCAAAAGGTATTTATTTCATTTTACCCTAAAATCCGTTGTCTCCACAAGACCTTTTTTTTCTTTTTTAACACCCTGTTTTCCTTTCTCTGAAACATTACTGAGGATTTGACCACAGTACTTTTCCAGGGTAGCTCATGGTCTATCAGCGAGCCCCCCCCCCCCCCCTCCAAGTATATTATGCTCAGTGGAGCATGCTCAGTTCAGACTCAACCATTTTATTCATGTCTTCACTAGTCCAGTTTGTTTGAACGCACTTCTGCTGACAGCCGTTAGTGGAGCCGACATCATTTTTATCCAGTAAGAGCAGGAAAATTGAGGCAGCAACATGTTGGATTGGAACGTCATAGAAATTGTCAAGATGGTCGCAGGCGCCAGTTGAAGAGAGAAATGCTTCTAGACTGGGAGGTTCCCTGAGCTGCATCTTCAACTTGTGACATTTTGCACCCAATATGAGAGTCTGAAGGGGAAGTTAATAAGAACTTCACTCTCTTCAAAGCGTTTTCAACTAAATGGACCACCAGAGGACGAGACAGTTTGGACAGGTTTCTTCAGCAGGAGGCAGGTGTGGCGGACGGTGAACAGAACAGCGCGGAGGTGACACAAAAGTCCGTAAGGGACTGGAACTCCATGAACTGCTTCGGCAAATTGAGGCAACGCTGAGGAGTAAAGAGGCAAGGACACACATGGACCTGCCTGAATCTTCACACACACACACACACACAGAAATGCACTTACATCGCAGACGCTAGCGGCTCTGTTTGGCGCGCTAACGGCCGAGTTGGGGATGTTCTTGTTGCCGGCCTTCATCGCAGCGTCTCTGCGGGCCTGCTCCAAGAGGAGTCGGGCCCTCTCTTTCAGCTCCTCCTGGCGAGACAGCACCCTCTGTGCGCAGCGAGACAAAACACGGACGGCAATGTTAATCAAACTACCTAAGAGATGCAGCGACTCCTTCCTCAGCAGCTGACATTCCACACACGTAACTTTGGATGTATGAAACTGAATTGCTTGTAGCTTCCACAGAGCCTCATTTTTCATATTTTAACAAATACAGGAACAACGAGACTCACCGTCTCACTGGGAGGACTTGATAGAGGGGCAGAAGGCGACTCCTTTAAAAGAAACAAATACTTTAACGACAAGCAAACCCAAAAGTTAGGGGATGCTCTGCTCCCCACGATACACAGGGTCTGCACGTTGGCATTATGGGGACACTCTAAATCTGAGCTCACAACCCTGTTTGGGTCCAACGGTGAGGAGAGCATGACGGCTTTGACAAGAAGGCTAAACTCACCGAGTTTAGAATTTTATCTGTGAGGTAATCCCGGCTGGATTATAAGGGTGTGAAAACAGAGCAAACGGAGCTTTTACCTTTGGCTTAGATAGATAGAGGCGCATTACAACCGAGGGGTTTACAACGGGGAAACGCATTTATCCTTCCGCCGGGTGAAGGATGCATACGGCTAAAAGCAGATCAAAAATGGGGGGCGTCACAGCTGTCATAACCCCCCCCCGCCTGCTGCAGCCCCACCTGCCCTGTGACCTTCTGACTTGTAAACAGGAAGCGGTAATCTTAGGTTAACCAATGCAGCAATATATTCAGTGTGTGTGTTTATGTGCGCACACATACAGGTGCGTGTTAGTGTGTGTGTGTGTGTGTGTGTGTGTGTGTGTGTGAGAGAGACGAGATGAGGTGTCCTCTGTGCGAAGCGTCGCCACGCCTGAGCAGGCGCGGCACCAACTGCCATCAACTGAAGGGATGAGAAATATAATGAAAAATATAATGAAATGTCAAAGCACGGGGGTTCGTCCTGGCTGCCTTCTCGAGTCGCCACGAGTAAAGGACCCGGCCTCGACGCGTCCGGGTCTCAGCCGCGAGACAGGTGACGGCATCAGCATGCAGAGAGGAGAAACTTTGGTCTCCGCTACGCTATCAGTGAGGTCAGGATTTGATGTTTAGCCTCCTACCGCATCCTCTGTCTTATGACTGACATCACTGTGAAAGTTCCAATCAAAGCCAGGGTGCAAGGAGGAAAACCAGGACAACCCATTTAGGGGCGAGGCAGCAAAATGTGAATTAGTAAATGCCCGACAGACAGAAATAGACACAAACATGTCAGCAGCACAATGGTTGAAATGAAACAGGAAATAAAGAGGATTGTCTAAATAGCTTGTTTGAGAAACAACTGAGACTTAAAAACTCTGATTTCCTGCTAAACTCTGCTCACAACATTCTTCAACACAGTGGATCCATATCCTTTTTAAAATTCAGGAACAATAAGGTGATTCAAAGGGAAGAGCAGATAGCTGATGCTATGGAAACCATAAAGCACCATCTCAACTGGCTCTTGCTTCCGTTGTTATTTGCCCGGGGGTTTACCTGTTTCGGGGGCGGGTCCGTGTGGCTGACTGGCGGGGAGCTAACATCTGAAGCAGGTTCAGACTCTGAGTGACGCAGGCTGGCTCTCTTCTTCTTGATGAGGTCAGCGTCCCTGTTGTAGGAGCAGCCCAGTCTCTGGTGGGGTGGAGATGAGGAGGAGGAGGAGGAGGAGGAGGACGGCCCTCTCCTGGTGGGGGATCCAGGTTCTGTACTTTCCTCCCTTCTTTCCTCTACCACCTCATCCTTCTGCTGTCTGTCCATCTCCATCTCCACTCTCTGGGTTCGTTCGCTGAGGTCTAAAACGTTGGATTTGAGCACGTTCCCTCTGTCCTCAGAGCTTGATGGGGTCACGTGGGTGGAGTCTGTTCCTGAGGCGGTAAATGCTGCGCGTGGTGACGGGACAGGATGGGAACGTAAAGGTCCTGCTGCCGGCAGGCTGGCTGCTCCCACCTCAGGCTTCCAACCCCGCTCCACCACCTCTTCCTCTGTGGCGCTAGTGCCGTTAGATTCCCCTCCAGCTGAATCGACAGGCTGAGAGTTTGCAGGGCGTTGCTGCACGTCATTAAGCTCGGCATAAAACTTATCCTGATCGATGGAGGCGTTTGTGTCGGTCTCAAAGTCGCCTACCTTGTAGGTGCTACGATTGCTATTTGCCTCTATCTGCACCACATTGAGCTCCTCTCCGGAGAAGTGCGCCCGGATCTGGTACAGGTAGGTCATTACTGTCAGTTTGTCAGGGATGGCGAGCAGCACCATGTCCGAAGGTTCCAGAAGACGGGAGATACCCAGGCTGGCAAAACCGTCGTACGCCTGCCAACAACAGAAAGACACAAATTTGAAGAAATTTCTACCAATAAAAAAGTATTTAACATAACATTAAGAACTGCTGCCGAGCAGACCTAAGCTTTTGTGGACAGATATGTAGGACTGCAGATCCCAACAGAGGAGGAGTATTCTCATGCTCTATCAGTAACATCTAAACGGGGCTCCCATCCTAGGAATTCCTATTATAAAATCTTAGTTCTGACGTTGAGTCAGTTGAGATGACTTTAATTATCGCTGTCCAGAATTGCTTGATAAAGGAACAGCACTAAAAGGGAAGGCAGAACGACGATGCTTGATTAAGACCGGTTTCTTTTTCAGACATATTGGTGCATCACACGCATGATCCGTGTGTGTGTGTGTGTGTGTGTGTGTGTGTGTTCGTGTGTGTTTGCACGTGAAAGACATCTTTGGCGTGACCGCTGACAGGTCATGTCAGGGATGGTTGTCCCCGATAAGAAGCGCAGATACCCCAAGACAGAACGCTTAATCCCAAAAGGTGGGTGTGTGTCCTTATCGCCCCCCGACATCAACCTGCCCACGCTCTCCGTCACGCGTGTAATTGGTCTGATTAGAGTCTGATGAGAAAAATACAAGTTTGATTATCAAGCGACACATGAAACCCAATCCCCCCATCGCCAGATATACTGAGACAGAGAGAAAGAGAGAGAGAGAGAGAGGGAAGGGATGAAAACCATTATCACAGGCAATGACAGGTAAATAAATAGATTAACAGCACGCACACACACACACACATCCTCCCCTTCCATCTCTCCGAGGTATCACGGCTTGTATCTGGCCTGCTTGATAGCGTTGATCTAATTCCAACCTGTTGCGCCACTCGTTTGTTTCACTGCCTGCGTAGATCTCCCCAGTCTATCAATCTCTCCGTCTTTTATGGTCTCTCTCTCTCTCTGATTTCCAAACACAGTGCCAGCTTTTTCTTTTCTTTTTTTTAAACCCTTATTTACCACAGAGTTTGTTCTGAAGTGCCCGGTTTCCATTTCCCGGGCCTGTGCCAACTACAGAATCATCTATTAAATGCTTACCGTGAGCAAAGCAAACACGTAAAACATTTTAAACGTTGTCCGACGACAGACGTGGAGAGACCTGGCGTGACGGAACAGAGGGAGCACATGCAGAATAAGATGTTTCTCAATTTCCCATCTATTATAGTGCCTTTTGTGACGAGTCGTCTCTTTCACGCTCACCTCTTTTGTCTCATTCTATTGCTGGAAAGCATGTGTTTGTGCTGACAGAGATGAAGCAGGAAGAAAGGCCAGAGTGCGGGGGGGGGGGAAGAAACGGGAGAACAGAGAGGTGTTTGCCTTTGTAGCAAGCCGACTGAAGTCCTCCTCCTTACCGCGGCAGAAAGGGAGTGTGAAAGAGAAAAGAATATGGGGAATAAGAAGGCCTGATTGGGTTTCTAACAAGTATTCAGGGGAGCAAAGTGTGCTTGCATTGTTCTGCTCCTGCCCAGGGTAGGATGTGAAAGAGAGCGACAACTTTGCCGCTCAATGGGGGGAAGAAAGAAAGAGAAAAGAGCGAGAGTGGAAGAACGTGAGAGCTGCATGTGGAGGAAGAAGGGCGGGAGGCTCTCCTTCTGGGTTTTGTTTCAGGGTCGATGTTCGTCTTGACATGCGCTAGACTCTTTTTGACCTCGGTGTCATGATTTATTCTCTCAATATCTTCTCCTCATAGCGAGACTCTGACGACTGCTGAAGCAGGACCCGTCGTTGGGAGTCTTCCGTCTTTGACAGCCCACGGCTCCCGCCTCTCTACACCAGGTAAAGGACGGCCGCAGCGTCCTTTGTTGTGAGCGCACTTCACAATAAGCAACGTTTTTTTGTCTGTCTCAATACTTGAATCGCTTCCTAAAGCCTTCGGTGGCGCTCACCTGTTTGCTCACTGAAAGGGAAACCATATTAGCATTCCGGTTGACAGAGAATCGCACGAAGACCATTTCATTTAAGACCATCTGAAGTTTTCTGGAAGGAGGAGCGTTAGAACTTCAAAAAATAAACTGTTTATGGTCTTAATGTCCTCATTTCATAATCTCTGTTATATACAGTAAATATATGATTTCAAGCAGATATAATCAATCCATTTTAAGATTTGATGACGTTTAGATTTACATGTATGTGGATGGAATGGAAGTGCTTTTTATTTTATCTCCCCCCCCACCCCACACACCCAAAATTTAGAGCAACAATTTGTCCATAACGACACACACTTTTCATCATCCGGCTGGCAAAGGTTTTGGTCTGGACTAAATGTCACCGCTGCCTGCCCCAGGGTGCACCTTCTGCTCCTGCCCCCCCCCCCCCCCCCCCCTCTACTCTCTGAGTGACTGACAGCTATCTATCGCTGTCAATCATCAAAACCCCCTCCCCTCGGCCCAACCCCTCACGGTTGTGCTCAGGGAGCTTTAACCTGGTGCTTGGTGTTACACTATCAGATGGCAAGACAAATGACTTCTCCTTGGCCTCATTACACACACACACACACACACACACACACACACACGAACACACACACACGCACACACACACTCTAAAAATGCAAACTCCTCAAACGGACAGACGAACATGTGGACAGCCATCCATAAACGTGCACACGTGAACATATTCATTGATAATGGCTCGTTTCTAAGGCTGTTCAGAATACTCTCTCTCTTTTTTCCTGCCCACCCCCCCATTATTGATTGCCCTTATCTGTCATAATTCAGCACAGTCTGAGCGCACTGCAATCACTCCTCAGAGATAGACAGTGAAAGGAAAAGAGGGCTTGTCCATCAACCGGCCATGAAAAGCAGAGATAAGTCTTGTTTCTATATATTTCCATTCCTGCAGTTCCTCCTATAAATCCTATACATTCTAATAACTCTAAGCAAGACAACTTCACACGGCAACGCAGCTGGGAGCTTCCATTCCACTGTTGATACATTTAGATTTCTTTCCTTTTTCTGTCTGCGGCCTGTTTTTTCTCCAGTCGTGTCTCTCCTGGCCCGACACACACCAGCAGATGGCGTAGATCCTTGGAGCGGCTGCAGCCATTCACCAGGTATCCCCTTCCTACAGCATATTCCCATGTTACTTATATCTAACCAATTTCTTCAGGGCTACTTGAGCACCTGGAGGGGGTGAGGGGCAGTTAACAGATATGGAATTGGGTCTCTTGCTCACCTCCCACTGTGGTTATTGTCAACAGGGTAGCGTTCATGCCTAACAGGGCCACCAGAGGTTATCGCCGAGCCAGAGTGTGTATGAGAAGAGGAAATCAAGCTGCAGGAAGCCGAAGCATATCGTTCTGTGTAGCCCTCGGGAGCCAGAGAGGGGACATAGCATCTGTGTGGATATATAGATATGTATGTGTGTGTGTGTGTGTGTGTGTGATTGTGTAGTAGCAGACTGAAAGAAAAAATATCAGTGTGCATTAAAAAAAAAAAAAGGAAGTGCCGGTGGGGAAACGGGGGGCGAGGGGTGCACCTCCTACTGTGAACAGGCAGATTGTGGTGACATAGAGCGACAAGGAAAGTTGAATGCATCATTGTGTCATGCTGTAGGATCATCAATGTGTAAGGAGAGGACATGAATGAAACCAGAGGTACGTAGACATGGATTACTGTTGCAGCGTAGACCTATAAACACTTAAATATCACCCCTTGCATGCTCACACAACACACTAATAAATCACATTGATGACAGAAGACAAATATGATCTTGTAGAACAAAGACTTGCGTCTTAATGCGTCAATTAAGGAATCCACCTCACCTCTGCCAGGTGCCCAAATTGGTACTTAAATGCATCACGGCAGTATGGGACATCCTATATATATATATATAAAACACAATAATAAGATTCTGCTGTGTATTCCTGATTGTGAGAATGCCCCCCCCCCCCCCCACACACACACACTCACACACTTAAACACATAAGGTATATCCAGGGATTAATGATAGATCGCTAAATAAGGGTAAATGGAGACGTGGACAGAAGGGAGCTAAGTGGGTGTGAAGGACGCGATGGGGGGGGGGGGGGCTGCCTCATACCTTTTTGTTGTTTTCTTTAATATCCTGAGGGTTGAGGGTCTTGTAGTCTCTGGAAGAACAGTGGGGAGGTTTGGAACGGAGAATGGAATAAAGAGAGCGGCATTTAAATATGCATCACATGTAATGGCTTTAGAAGTGTAACCTGCAATTTCATAGCAGCACAATCAACACAACGAATAGAGTGGCAAATACGTAAAAAATAACACACCATAAGCACAAACACACACGTGTACCCACATACACAAAGCATGGCTGTAATTTTAAGTGCTCTGTGCAAAACATTTAAAGTATTGAATCGTGAAACTGTCATTTCAAATACCAAGCTTACAGCTTGAACCGAGTTAATGCGTGAGAAGACGACAGTCGCCTTCATCAAACATAACGACAGATAAATAAATAGCACAATGTCAAGTTAAACAACACAACCGAAGGGAGTCTTTGTCTGATCTGTGCCCACAAGTCTGCCGCTGGACGATGGGACCTTCAGTATTAGCCTGTTTTTAAATGTCACCCAAACAACGCAAGGCAGACGTTTCCGTTTCCGACTCGGTGTTCTTCGTACATTACGTCAGGCCTGAAGTGGTGCAGCAGGGCGCAGAAGGCCAGCCCGTTCCTCCAGGAGGTGGTGAAGTTGGTGATCTTCACCCCGCGGTAGTTCTTGGTGACCTCCCGGCACCAAGCCAGCAGCGACTGGCTGGCGTTGGGTTTCCCTCCCAGGACTGGGCTCGGGATGGGGCTGGGCTGCAGGGAGAGGGGGGGGGGGAGAGAAACACTTTTTATAAAAGGTCATACTTGGAAATATCCAATCGACAGAATTTGAAATGTACTGATATGATACTGATTATATTGATGTCAAAATACTACAAATCCTGTGTACTAAGTATAAAAACATGAGCCATGGTCGTGATGTTTGTCCACGTTTTCCCCACCCGTATCTCGATAACTGACCTTCTTTCGTTTGTCTAAATATCGTGAGGAAATGTGTGCATTACTGCCATATAATGAGCCCACACAAGCATCTGCACCCATTTAGACACACACAATAATGAAGGGTCGTGCTCAAACAGCGTATGACCATGGATAATGTAAACATCTTATTAATTAGCTCCGCCTTTGAAGTCTTATCTGGGTGGAAAGCTTTCCCATTAGGAGCCTTTCCTCTCCCAGACTCCAAATCCCACAAATCCTTGGTGGCACACAGACACCAGTCTCCCTCTGACGGCTAGCAGAACCAAGGCCATTCTGATTATTCAGCTGGCCGTTGACTAATCTGGCTATGGAGCGACAGATAGGGGCTAATTCGCTCAAATCATTTGGGAGAGAAATGGCAAAAATGTCACCGAGCTTTTGATGAAATTCATTAGAGACTGGAAATAAAAAAAAAATAAGTCTGTGAAATCTGTTCAAAATCCAAGTCTGCGTTGCCATTGTAACAAAATATTAGCAGAAAGATAAAAAGAAATTAAATCTGCTAAAGGTGCGTCAAATTAATTTAACTTTCAGAATCCTTTTTTATAAAACACACGGCAGAAATGTCATTCAACCTGCTTTGAGCCACACAAGCCACTTCCTGTTTATCTAACAGAACTGAACATTCTCTGGGACTGCAGGTCTCTGTTTGTGTAGCTTCTTGTACAGTGTTGTGTTACAAACCGACAGCAGAATGTAAATCTGCCAGATGATATTTAATCCCGATGAATGACGTGGCAATGCAAATCAAACCTTTGCGTGACCTTTACCGGTGAACAGTGACTAAAGACATCTCGGCTTTACGAAGCCCGACGTTGACTAGAACGAGTTAACCCAGTTTTGAAACACGCACAAACACACACAGTGGAGGCCAAAGGAAAACACAAAAACGCACTACAACGTGCCGCCTGAGCCCTGTGGTGGTAAACAAACCCCCTCTGTTGGTGGTAATTTGCTACTGCAGGAAGAGGAGGGCTCTGATGGGGGGGGGGCTTGACGGGGAAACAAAGCATGAGGTGATGGTTTTCTGGTATGACCGCGTTAACCTGAAGAGTTTATCCAGCGGTGTAGGGAGGAAATGAAAATTATTTTAACACTAAAGGCAGATTTTAAATAACATATAATATAATTAATATGGAATAGACACTAAAACAAATTCCATGTGTTAGTCTAACCTATGACCAAGAGCTTGGAATCTGCTGAGATACAGCAGCAGCAGAATCAGATGAAAGAGACGGCCACGCTCTCAAATAGTGAGTCCTAACTTCTAACCTTTGCACAAGTGTGTGTCTTTGTGTTTGTGCGCGGGTCTTGCGGGCCCCTATGGCAGTCTCATTACGAGGAGACTGTAGCGGGAGCCTGAGGGGCGGACTCTTGACATTTCCGGCTTTAAGAGAGCCTTAACCTTTCCTCACAGCTTCATCCAGACACGTTTTAGGCGGCCTTGTCAATGCCTCCGTGCCACTCACACAAAAACAAGAAAAAAAGAAGATGGGCAAACAAATAACAGCAGAGTAAGAAAGAAAAGTTCATAAAGTCAATAAAGATGACATCACCATCGCTGTTACTGCATGTGGATAAAGAGTCATGCTTAAGAGCCGGGAAAATGATTTTAAGGCACCTAACATGCAGCGCTGTTGCCTCACAACTTGTTTAAATCCCACCACCAAAACATGCAACAGAGGTGAATCTGAGATTTTAAAATTGCCCACAGGTGTGATTGTGTGTCAGCGGGACTACAGGTGGACATTAGCATCTGAATAATGCAGCTCTCCTTCATGGTTAACATCAAGCTGCACGTTGTCACTGTATAAATAAACCAATGTGACAATGGCGGCTAGATTTTAACACCTACGAAGAAACTATAAATCATTATATCGATTGTCTGTGCACACTCATTCTCCTTTGACTGAACTAAACTCGTTTGTCCGGTTGTCCTCGGCGACTGGGTGTCTGTCGTAAAAGGGGTGTTCGTGGGTTATGGAGTGCAGTGGTTCTCCCCCAGGCCTCGACCTTCTGCTTTTTCCAAGTGATGGTTGAAAGTGTCAGTCTAATTTTAGCGTTCTAATTACCCCGGATTAGCAACCAGGTGCTATTAAAGCAATTACGGTACACACATACTCCTGTATTTTGTACACTAAATAGCACAAACACACACACACCATTAATGACACGTGAAAGCGGAGTCGATCAGGTTTGTGACAACAAAAGCGTGACTCATGCTGACTTCACGTGAATCGCAGCCCGAACCGACGCGATTTTCTCCATCAGCTATCCCGCCCGTTGTTACGGCCTTTTCCAGAGAAAGGTTTGCATCCACGCGCTCCAGACATCAAATGCAGAACAAATATCATATCTGCTTTCATGGAATTGGCTAAATCTCCTCAAGACACAACCACAGGAGGAGCGAAATTTTCATGAGGCGCAGAAATGGGCCCTGATTTATGAAACAGTTTGCTGCCATGCCTAAAGGAAGGTGTGCATTTATACATATTGTGTGTGTGTGTGTGTGTGTGTTTGTCTTATCTGTCTGTGTCAATGTCGCTGAATGTGTGTGCGTGTAACAGTGACGCAGCCGTGTAGCTAGCTCGGCTCGAGGGTAGGATTAGCGGAGAGCGTTGCCTCTGCCCCCCAAACGTTCCATATTAAAAAATGAAAAGGCAACCTTCGTTTCTATCAGTGGCACATAACCTCCGCTCTTCCTCTTCCTCTTCCTCTGCTGCTGTTACACATCGCCCTAACAGCCTGAGCAATAAAATACAAGCTACTCACGAGCCATTTCATTATTCCTTATGCCTTAGCGTCAACAACAGATGGGGCGCAGGAAGAAGAAGAAAAAAAGGAAGATGGCAAAAGGCAGTGAGAGAAAAAGAAGGGGGTTAAGCTCGCAACAATGCCTGAATGACAAGATAGGAGGAAACCTGGGAATGGGAGCATCCAGGTTTCTATTGGTGCAGGTGTCAGGAATGGTATCACAGGAGGGCAGGAAGCGATTCAAGATGATGGGCGAAGCGGATGAAATGTGATATGGAAAAATAGAAGACTGCCAAAGGTCGGTTCTTGGGTCTTCAGCAAGAGAACAATTGTGCAGCAGGAAATTAGTTATTTTACATTCTGGTAATGTAAAAAAAAAGTTGCATTAGCACAGAGACGATTTAAAATATATCCTTTAGAGAAACTTTGCCACAAGAACCAAGAGTAAGCCAGACTTTAGCAACACTGAAAATGGGAAGGCTGAGGTCGAACAATTCTGACCTTAGGCTGGAGACATTCTTTGAGTTGAGACTGACCATTGCAAACACTGCTGGGCCGCTTTTCTGCCCTAAATTAAGATGGACACCCAATCCATAATTAAATGACTCAAGAGCAAGAAGGCCATCAAAAGAATTCCTTCAAAGTCTTAAAAAAGACAACGGGGGGACACTTCAAGTGGCGGCTTTGCCTCTTCCCTTTGAGGCATGACGCTTCAGTGGAAACTTAACTGGCCTCAACCTAATGACATAAACCCAAGACTCTGCAGCAAGAAAAGCACTTCCGTGTCTTTCCAATCTCACTTTCATGGCTTCACAGCAGCGTCAGGGAGTGTCAGGTTTGAGGAGGTGTTGAATCTCATACTCTTTAAAACTTGTAATCCAATCAAGAAGCCTGCAGCACACACAGACAAAAAGTCCACATGCAATTGTACATACGCACACATGTACACACAATGCACATGTGCATAAATACATACGTCAATGTCTTCAGTGTAAAGGGCACATACGGTATGAGCACACAAATTCAGGAGGCACATGCAAAGACATGCAGGACAGACACTCATACAGAAACACACACACACACACACACACACACACACACACGGATAGACAGCGCGGAACAGGACAATAAACGCCGACAATCAGCTTTATCCACACACACTTGAAATCCATTATTACCTGCTCACACTTAAGAGGAAAAAGGTTGGGGCACTTAAAAGGCCTGTTCATCCTGTTACTGAATTGCTTTTGTGATCAGCTGGGCTCCGACTATCAACATGCTCCATTATTTAATTGCATGTTCAATCTAAACAAGCAATTTGTTCTAAAAAGGACAGAGGTGGGTGGGAAAAGAATGGATGATAGCCTCGCATCGTCTTCCCTCCGTGAAATTATTCTTCAGGTTTCAAACGTCGACTGCGTGGCAGCGTGAGGCACGGAGCAAAGTCCAATCAAAAGTTCAATTATGTAAATGGAGCTGTGGAGTGGATGGAACAATAAAGAATGGGTGGGAGACAAAAGAAGAGAGCAAATGTAGCGTGAAAAATAATACACATTAACATACAAAGGAAATATCGTATTACTGCTGTAATCACATGGAGGAGGGGCTTCTTCCACAGAGAGCCGTGAGAGAAAGTGTGCGAGCGCTGGTGTGACGGCGCATTCAGGCACCTGTTAATTCAGACGTTCCGTTAATGTGTGTGAACGGGCAAAGCGAGAATGATAACCCGCGACAGATCTCGCAGATTGAAGCTTCTATCCCATAATATTAGGCTGTCCCTTCCACAAATGTTCACAAACCTCAAGGCCACAGCTTGCTGTGAAATGAAAACAGTAGAAAAATATGTAAATACATTCATCACGATGGTGAGGAGGGGGGTTTGCAGTGATTCGCTCCGATGCAGATATGTTTCACATCTAGCAGTGAACCTGCAGGCCAAGACAGAGGGCCTTTAGGCACTTGGCGGCTGAGATGTAAAATGCAAAAATCAGGAGAAAGCGGTTTCATTTTCCAGGACTGTTTCGCTTCCAAAGGCCTATCCTGCTCCGTAACCACGCAGAACGGGAAGCGGCAACGCTTTGAAACCGACACGAAAACCACGGACTGACAAAACAAAAGACCAAACCATAAGAAAAAACAGTTTGGAGGAGGCAGCACACGAAGACGAAGACGAAGACGAAGACGAAGACGAAGACGTGGACGTGCCAGTGTGCACTGTCCCTACCCGCCTGGTAGCTTGTTCAACGTGTAACGCGGAGACATGAAGTGATGAAAGTGCTGGCTTCAGAACACACGGTAGCATTATCCCACGTACAGGTTTTTTTTGTGTTTGGAGCCGGGTGGCGGTGAAATTGGGACGCCGTAAGGAGATATCTCATTAGATCCATCAAAGGAAACAAACTTCCTCCCCTCATCCTGAGGTTTGTTGAGGTTGAAACCATCACAACATAAGGGCCCGAGATCACAGGCCTTCCTGTACGCCTCAACAGGAGCAACTCCCGTCTCGCCTCGCTGTCGTAGCCCCCCCGCTGCCGATTCACATTCACAAAATGCCGAAATAAACAACTGTTTATATAACAGCGATATGAAATCATTCTGTTTACACAGATTTCTAGTTTAAATCAGACTTTAGAGAATCCAGAAAAGGGATCCAAATGCCTCAAATATTTATCCGCCACATCTTCTGATTGACAGATAGATAAATAAATAAATAATTACATACCATTTGGAGGAAGAGCATATTGGGAGGCTCTTATAAATCTCTAACATATTAATCTCCTTTAACAGCCACCGTGTTCAACAAACAAATTAGTGGCGCAATGGATTCAGAGATCAGTGGCGCAGATAGCGTTGCCATCTATCAATTAATCTAGCCTGGGCAGAGAAACTCATTAGGAGGCCACTTTAGGAATTATGTTCCACAGGTAAAGAGGCAGAGTGTGTGTGTGTGTGTGTGTGCATGCGCATGGCGGTGGGGTCTTGACACAGCAGTAGCGCAATCCCCCCTCACAACAGGCTGCCATTGTCCGGCACACTGTGGGCTATGAAGTGATGAGAGGGGTGATAGCACAGCCAATTAAAATGAACATAATTACAAAGTCACCCCCTTGACTCCTTCAGAATACACATGCATCAATACACATATACTGGGGGAGGAAGGGGGTGGTGGGGGAGAAGAGGGAGGAGGATGAGGAGAGCAGGAAGTAGCAGGATCTATCCACAAAGAAAGAAAAGTGAAACAGAGGTGTGAATACCTGATGCAGCAGTTTACCGCCGACTGAAACGACAGGCGGAAGCAAACTGATTCAGCCCGACTGTAAGTTAGATTCATTGGAAAACCCGTTTGTTTAGCAGGTCAAACGAGAGTAGACACGCATCTACGTAAAACAGATATTTTCACTTTTGCCCCAAAACAAAATCATCATTTATAAACTCCTGCAGTATCAAAATCACCCGAGCCTTCAATGGTGGCTGCGACCCGCTGCAAAAGGTTCTGGTATCCAATGTAGAGTGTTTCTTCTCTGCATCGGCTTCATTCGTCTACAGAGCTCCCCCTTAACTTTTCAGTCACATAGATAGAGGCATCAAGGCATGTCTGTAGTCTTTTTTTTTTTTTTTTTGCTATAACCTCTCTACTGGATGAATGGATATATTTAAACCCTTTTTCTTCTTGATGCGTGTGTGTGATCAGAAAGAACCAGGATCACGGATCGCATGCTAAAACTACGTGAATGATCCCAGTCTGTGATCAGTGACTTAAGTTCTGGAGATGCCACTCAGTATCGCTAAAATAAAAATAAGAGCATACACCTGTCTGCTGCAACTGCCCCAAAGAGGGGCTGGGCTGCTGCAGGGCTTCCTGCAGAGGCAATAAAACCCCTATCGTTTCTCTACTGGTTCTCCTTTCCAAACCTCTCTTGACTAATTCATGAAGACTTGTCAGTTCTTTTTATAAATCACGGAGAGTGTTTTGGCTTAATTCAATTAAACTGCAGCGGGGCTACTTAACGACGACAGGGGTAAAGGTATGGCATGACTAAGAGAGCGCCGTTTTCAAAATTATGTGGGGGGTCTCGGACCTTTCTAGGGGGTTGAAGGAGTTTTCAAGTGCACAGACTTCTATCTCCTCAGCCAAAGCCTCCTTAAACCTCACCCCAAAAACCCTGAACCCTTCTGGGTTTAAGGCCCACACACACCTGGAGCACAGGGGCAGACTCGGACCAGATTAAGATAAAGTTACCCCCCCCTATGTCATTCAAACCCCTGGCCTCTATGATCACTGGATAGAAGGACACACACAAGACAAACGGTTCGGTTCATTCTCATACACACTCAAACAGGCATGCACACACAAAGGACTTTCTGGTCATCCTCATAAGCCCTATTTGTCTGCTATAGAGCCTCTCGTAGCAGACATCAATCATGGAGGGATTAGTCAATTCCCTCTCTACACGGCGAGGGGAAACTTCCCTTCAACTCTGAAGCACGACTCTTCCAGAGATTACGCAGCGATTTGTTTTCATTTTGTTCCATCTTCATCATTTTCTGTTTGACTTGTTTTTCATCTCCCTCTCTCTCGCTATTGCTCTGCATCTTCCTTGTTCTCTCTCGCTGTAAATTTGTGAGGTAATCCCTGGCAGATAAAACTAAAGAGGATTTACCAAAGGCAGATTACAAGCGGAGCTTTGCGGAAGACCCTTTTTACACCAGACTGAGGGGAGCGAGTTCTTTTCAGAGTTTTAACTTGTGAACTCGACATGCACCCCATCAGAGGAAGAAAACTGTAAGTGGCTCATAACACATCTTACATAAACGCGCAACACACCTGCGCTCCAGCAGGGAATGAAACCGAATACGGGATGGTGCATAAACACACATTCTTACATTTGCTCTAACTCTCTTTGACTTTTCGAAGGGGACTGAAACATTCGGCACTACTTTGTGGTCAGTCGGACCTTCATACCCAGCTTGATGACAGCGATCCCCTGCAGCACGAAGCATCAACAGGAAGCCCTAAACTGCATGATAGAAGAATTTGGGTCTCCCCTCTCCCACAAGATCTAATGACAGACCACTCAGAGACTGAAAATAAGAGTCGAGGAAGGGTCCACACCTGGGAAAAGGCAGACATTGAGAGGTACCGAATTAGCCGTACTCCTCTCCAGGATTATTCTCCTAATATTACAAGGCTTATAGAAAGGCCAATGTGGCCAATGGGAGCCACTGACCCCTCAATGCCTTAGAAATAGACCGCTATGACTGTTTCGCTGATAACGTTGCTTCCCGGTTCTGGTTTGTCTTATGATTCTTTACTTTAGGCCAAGAGTAGTTTTCTAAATCACACCGATATTACTCCGTTGAGACGTGGACTGAAGATGGCCGAAACCTTTTGGTCAGAATAATAACATTCAATCAAGAGCGGGGATGACAGTTTTTGCACTGCAACCTACAACAAGTGAATGTTGTGTCATTCATGACAAAACACTCCTGAAAACAAAGTGTAATGAGTAAGAGAAGAATATCGAAAAGTAGTCTGAACGCTCACTTTGCTAAAGGCTTGACAAAAAAATGCTTGCAAATACAGGAGAGTTTGGGATTCATTCATTCTTGATTGAAGTCTTACTCTCTTCCAGGATGTCATTTCTGACACGTGTTTTTACACGTGTTATTCAAAGTTTTGAGAGACAATGGAATAAGTTTGGGCCAGATGAAATGATAAAATGACAAAAGACTTTGGAACAGGCAAAGATCAGACGAGCCGAGACGGCTGTCCTCGTCTCTCGGGCTCCTCTCGTCCACCAATAACATCCTTCCATCGTCACGTCGGCCTCAGGAACGCGCCGCTGTGCGGATGTGGTTCTCTCCCGCCGCGAACTTCGGGCGAAAGCTAATTAAGAAATATCGCAGCCTTCTGCGAACTCAATTAAATAATGTTAATTTATTCTAATTTCAATTTGGAGGTAGTCTGAACTAAAGGACTGTGGCAAGGGGGGGGGGCTGTGAAAACAAAGTCTGGGAGAGGAAGGAGCGCCGTGGCCTCTGCCTGCCCCCCCCCCCCCCCGGCACAGGAGCTCTCACATCCTACAGAACTCTATTTAATTTGAACCCTTTGATTAACATAAGTAATCACACAAGCCCTTCAAGTGAAGGGGAGGGAAAAAACACACACATACCTTTAGTGTTTGTTCACTTCCTCATCTCTAGAAAGAGGGGGTGTGTAAGAAGGAAAAGTAAATACGGGGAAAGACACCATGTCAGGTGACATTTTAACTGCTCACTGCAATCTGTGATGGAATATACGTAAAAAAAAACAACAGCTGGTGAGGCAGGACAAGCCTTGCAACCCTAAACTCTACTAGTCTCTCTTTTATAAAGATGTCATCAGGATTTAAATTTATTCATCAGACCCAACAACTATCGAGATATCTCAGAGCTTTATATTGAAACTTGGGGAATTCTAACTTTATAAACGTGAAAATAAGTCTAAATAATTTATGGAGCGGAAACCTGATCTGAATCTGAGAGTAGAGCGGCCCGACTGCGGAATAGAGATGGAGACGAAACAAAAGGAGGAGCAGGGGATTCGCCGAGTCACAGGGAGGGGTGAAATCAGCCCCATCGAAAAGAGATCGACCGAAACCGACCAGACGAAGCTCAGCAGGAAGTCGCTTTGTTCATTTACATTAATCCTACAGATATTTCTATCCTTCTTTTCCTTCACAGATGTTACACTTGACATATTTCAGGATCTACATCGAGCTGAGATAAAGACTGAAGTGCTTTTGCCAACATAGAGACAAAAACACTAAACATAGCTAACATGCTATACCATCTGCGCATTTCAACTAGCAATCTGGGTGGGCATTTATTCGGTTTCTCTGAATTGACAGTGAACGTGTGTTATACCAGCACAGGGCTCTTGTAGGAGATTAATGTCAATGAATATGTGTAATATCTGTCTACGTCTAACTAGCATTGAAGCGGATGGCTTTAAATCTAAAACAACATTTAAAGCTAAGACAAACTGTGAAGGCACTTTCTTTTTTTTTTATTCTAGGGGCTCACACCTCAACGTCTCTGTCAACATTTCCTCCCCCTCCCCCTGCTTTTATGGTGCTGTCCTTATTTAAACATTTGTTTTTACTGTTGAAGCTATTTCCATGATGTTCCGGTCTTTTAAATATCAGTCTATGACCATATTAATATGTTTCAAGCACAGACAGAAAATATAGCGCTCAAGCCACCGCTGCTTGCGCTAATGTTACCTTTTCACTGAAAACAGGTGTTACTGGAAACAGGAGGGGGAACTACGCTAATCTCTTTAGGTTAGCAAAAACAAGATTTTCTCTTACAAAACACGTATAAGACATTTCATACCCTTCTGGGCATGTTGTAAATGAATAACTGAATATGGCGCCTTCGATATATAAATTGTGACTCATACTCTGAGATTAGACGTAGATGTCTGCACGTGTGTTTATCTCGGCTCGACACACCAATGGAGTCGGTATGAATATATCTAAATGGAAACATCTCATACGAGCGAGGCAGAAGTGAGCTGCCTTTTGGGTGAAGATGCTAACTGCCCCAGTGCAACAGACACACACACACACACACACACACACACGTAAGAACGGACGCACATATCTATACTCGACACACGTTCATAGTGAAATGATGTGTTGGCTTCTCGTAGTGGAAATGTGTCCTCTTAATCCTCTCTGACTTCATACATTCAAAGGTCATCTCGCAGCCTGCACATGGCTGAGGCGCACATGTGTGCTGTGAATAAGAAAAAAGAATCCTAATCATACTTATACTTGTTTACTGTGAACATCCTATCTTCCTTTCTGCTATTCCCTTGCCATCTTCCTTCTCTTCACCTCTCTATCCTTCACTATCTTCCACCTATTCAATGCCCCCCCCCCCCCCCCCCCCCCACACACACACTCATGCCTCACCCTCCCTCCCACCGTCCAGAGCTTCAGAGACAGGGGCATCTCTTGGTGAAGTGTGGCCCATCACAGGCCACTGGCTTTGGGTAATTAAAGTCGTTTAGGGCCCCTCAACCCCGGTCACAGGCAACTGCAGCTGGGTGATAAAGGCGCTGTGCCATAATTACATGGCCGGCCAGCATCACCGCCCAGCTACACTAAAACAGTCAGCTAGGATGGGGAGGAGGGACCTGTGTGTGTCTGTGTATAAGTACTGTAAGGCACAAGTGTGGTGTGTGTGTGTCTGTGTGTGTGCGTGTGTGTGTGCATGCAGGGGGTCAACACCCCCTTGTGATCGCTCTGCTGTAGTTAAGCCCCCTGTGTTTAAGCTCCACATTGAGCCCCCTCATGCACATACACACATTTATTTATTTTTTACACAAACCCATCCCCATCCCCCCCCCCCCCCCCCCCCCCCCCTAGCCAATCATTCCCCACCAATGGTCTGGCTCCTGCCTTGAGTGTGTGTGACCGTCAGCCATTTAATTAGACCCAGCCGTGATGCACCTCATTTAAATAAATAAATAAATAAACATATGAAAACACCCATATTCAAATGAGGAGCTCGGGAGCGTCATGAGCATAAAGAACGGGGCAGAAGATGGGATTGTGCAGGCGGAACAAAAAAACGTAATGTAAAAACCACTGAATTTGGACACACAAGTGCGAACATAAACACGCATACAAAATATTTTCCAGTCAAGGAATGAGTCGGAGTGGGGGGCAGCGCCTGCAGCACGGCTTCCGAGAGGGTTTTGTGCTATAAATCAACGACTATCTAGATATTTTAGAATTGTTAAAAGTGCGTGTTAGGGATCAAGTTTAACCCACTCGGAAGCGGCTTGGTTACCTTAGGGGAGGAGGAGGCGAGCTCTCTTCCCATCACTGATGCGAGTGGGCTGGGAGCAACAGCCTCCAGTCGCTCCCTTTCTGGGAGAGAGCTGGGTCTGGAAGCTGACGGACTGGGGCCAAGTCCGGGGTTGAAACTTGGAGACGGGGGAGCCCTCCTCTTCTGGCCGCTGCCCAAATCCAGGGAGGGGCTGCCATCAGGAGGCCGCGTAGGGCTCGCTGTCCTTGCCTCATAGAATGGGTTGGATCTAAAAACAGAGGGAAGCATCTCACATTAGAAAGCACATAGATCATATACAGATTAGATAGAAGCTACAGTGAGTGCAGACGTGAGTAGTGTTGGTCAACAGGTTGTTACAACTTTAATAACTTCTCATTCTCATTTTAAATGACATATTTCTAACTGATACCAAGCAACATGTCGGAAGATGAATCGACACATGTGAAAAGGTACACGTTCAGCTTTAACTCCCTGTTGTTGAGTTAAACATAAGGAAATTAGTAGATGGCGAGAGTTCGGTGCAACACAATGAGCCACACACACACACACACACACACACACACAAGTGGCAAGGTAATAGAAGATGCAGGTGCACAGAGGTCAGGTCCGCCTGACCTCATATCTCACTGCCCAAGTTGGAGTAGTGACAGACATGGAAAAAGTACTGAAGCACACCCACACAATCAATATACAGACATGCTTGTGGCACTGAAAGCAGCGGCGTGACCTTGAGACGTTCACTCAACACGCAACAAGCAATCCGAAACAAACACAAAAAACCAAGGAGACGCGAGGGCGAGAGAGAAAACCGACCAGCTATCGTTCTGAATGAGAAGGTGAGAGCTACCCGGCGTCCGACTGACCACTGAGAGGGACAAAGAGGGACAAGGAAGAAGGGACGCGAAGAAAGGACGACGAGGCAGGCCCATAGAGCAGCTATGGGCGGACGGACACGTGAAAGGACTCGAGTCAAAACACCGCGCTGCCCTCCTGAACCTTCTATTCTGCCGAGAGACACTCCTGGAGTAAATGCAGCAAAAGAAACATGGCAGTCAATAGCCCGTCTGTCTTTGGACACACGGCTGTGACAGCTCCGCTCAACCCTAACCCTAACCCCAGGTAGGTAAGTGTAGGTGGAGTTTATCATCTACGATGGAACTTAAACAAAGTGATGCAAAAACAGCCGAAGGATAAAGATGGAAAGGTAGAAGGGAGGCAGGATGGAAGTGGGAGAAAAGATATGAAAGAACATTTTAAATGAGCAGTCTGGGGAGGAAGCTAAGGAGGATGGAAAGTGTGAGGTGATGAGGGGGGGGGGGCAACGACAGAGGAGGGAAAGCAGGAAGACAAGGGTAAAGAATGCAGTAAAACAACGGGGCCCTTGTTCCCATTGAAAGAGTTGCCTCGTCACTCTGCTCGGATGGGAGGGGGCTAAAAGTACCCCTATATAAAGAGGCGGGTCTTACACGACTTGACCTGCCAATGGTGAACAAGCTGGGCACTCTGGATCTCCGTGGGCCGTGTCCATAATGCTTTTGTGCTCCTGAATATATTTGACCTTTAAAATGAATAACCATCTAAACATGCCTGGCTTGTTGTCATGACATTCATGAAAACACTGAAAACAACAGAGGATTTATTCATGAATGCCAAATGACAGAAGAAACTACCGGTAAGCCTTACTTGTCGAGTTCCTCGTCTCCGTTGGGAGCGGTGTCAGCATACAGGTACTTGCTCATGTCCACCGGTCGCACTCCTTTCCTCTGTCTAGGCTTTGGGGGTTCTGGGTCTGGATGGAGGTCCGAGTCCTGTTCAGGCTCATCAAAGGGGTTCCCTGGAGCGATTTGCATCTCGGGTTCGTCGGGCTCATTGAATGGATTTGAGGAGTTGGGGTCAAAGGAGGAATCCTCATCAAGGTGTTGCCTTAAGACTGGCTGCCTAGGGGGCTGTGCTGGGCAGAAAGGAGAGGGCTCTGCATAAAAAAAAAAAACGACAACAACAACAGTCCATTTAATATTACTAAACTGGACAAAATCTTAGGCCAATAACTTGGCAACAAGATCAATTTCCTGTTTACGTTCACAGGGGCAGTTATAGGCTCCCTGCAGCTTCGTCTACGCTGTGGTGGGAATAATGCCCTGAAAGACCATGTCCCCCCCCCCCCCATGTAATTTACTTGAAATGTCAACTTGTCCACAGCATGTGCATTAATCAAGAACCCCGCAGTCTGAACTAGTGTGTTCCACGGTTGCAGCGAACCCACATCAAACCCAGACAAAGACACAAAACAGAGCAAACGCACAATCTATCTACTTAATTGGGTTCGAGAGCTGCACAGCAAAGGGGTCTCTAAAGAAACGTGGCATCAGTGCTGGTAATTAGCTGAGCATCATGGACACCAAGAAGCTCGGCTAGAGAAGCCAGTCAAAAGTTAAAGTGGATTCCTCCTGACATGCGTTTTATGCTTATGCACGGTTTCAGTTCTCATTATAGCAAACTACGACTCGCTTTGACAACTTGACATTTATAGTTTTATTTCCCTTCCTTGACACCGAAGTTTAGATCCAGAGGAATTCAAAATATCAGATACAGACGGGTGCCGACACAGCAGCTGATGAACAAGAACCGACACTCACCACAACAGATCTAGATCCAATATAAGATGTTAGAATTAACCACAAGAAAAGTGACAAACAATTCATAGTTCAGAAAAAAAGTTCTTTTTTACATTTTGTGGAGCCAACTTCTAATCTACGCAGGATGTCAGACAAAAATAATGGTTTAGCTGCCTGACTGGAAGCACTGAAGCCTGGCTGCCATCGTTTCACACGACTCTCCCAGAAATAAACACACTAACCTTTATCAGTTAATAAGATCAAACCCTAAAACCGGTCACACCAACAGTTTCAATGTCTCTTTGTCATCTCTGAGTTGAACATACCGTCTTCGTCAGGATCATCGAACGGGTTGAGGTGGTTGGGATGAAGATCGTCATCGGGGTCATCGAAGGGATTGGTGCTCATGGCGGGAGACGTTTCCTGATCCTCGTCTTCCAGGAAGTTCAGCTTGTTGATCAGCTCTGTCGCCACAGAATCCGACAGTGTTACGCGTAAAATGACAACGAGGCAGGAAAGACACAACTACAAAGAAAAAATAAAGCCATACAGAGAACAAAATGAAGTGAAAACAAACATTCCCAAAAGCAAATATACCGATCGCTGCATTTTGGAGTGAACCATGAATAAAGGACGATTTTAGTCTTTCTGGGAAACGCTGCTTAAACTCGTCTGTGCTCTTCCGCCGCCTCAGCGCCACTTCAATGCAGTACAGCAGTGGAATTCTGGGAAGCAGTGGGAGGCGGTGAGGGCAGTATAGAGTTGCTATGGAGATCCAAGCTGGAAAGGCTGAGAATTGTCCACTTTATCTTCATCATCCTCAGTGTAGCCGAATCACATGCTGGCGGGGTGTGGGTCAGCTCGAAAAGAGCATAAGTGCGTGTGAGAGAGATGCCAAGATGTGCTGCTGAGCGCTGTGTGAGAATCTGAGCAAAGAGAAGTGGCGCTGTGTTTATACCAGTCCCTCGGTCTACATGTAGGCTCGCTATGAGGAGCTGCAGAACTCCTCTGACAACAGCAGAAGAACCCAAGAAACACACACAAAAAACGATTGGTGAATTCATTATGTTGCCTTTCCCACGATATTGCTTGAGAGACCATGACGCTCATAACCCTGGTTGCGTCTGACTTCGTTACTCTGAATCATTTCACCACTCTGAGGCTCTACGAGAAGAGCACAGATCCGACACACAGCTATGTTTGGGGTGGGGGGGTGGGGGGGGGTGCTTTATTCTAATTGAAACGTAAAGCAAGGGGAGAAATGTCTTCCAGAAAGGTAGATTTAAATGTCTTGGTTCACTACCAACTGCAGGAAAAGAACGGGGGGAAGGCCACGCCGCCACACAACGAAGAACAAGAACCAAACAAAAATACATCACCGCACAACCAAAATCAATTTTAACACCACATCATGATCACAATACCAATGTAAAAAACAAAAAAAGGAGGCTTGTGGGGGTGAGCGAAATTAAGAAGCACAAAATAGAAAAGGAGAGCAGATGATGAAACGTAAATATATGTGGAGAAATCGCTGGTGGTGGAGAGGAGACAGCGTGTTCACAAGATGACGAGAGACTTAGGAACAAAGGGGAGCGAGGTGAAGAAAGGTGAAAAAAGACCTTGGGAGGAAGCGGCAGGCTTAGCGGATGCTTTGCGTGCTCGCTTAAGGAGACCATCATCATCATCATCATCATCCTCATGTAAGCAGCTGAGGGCATTCAACTGGTTTACTATCTCTGTAAACAGAGCCATGTGGGAATGGAGGAAGGAAGAACAGCAGTGAACAAGGCAAAATAATGCATCAAGAATACACACACACACACACACACGCACACACACACACCATTTAAAACACAGATGTAACGAGCCTTTTGCAGAGTGCACACATTTTAGAGTGTAGCTATTGTTTAACTAGCTGGCTAACTTGTATGAGTGACAGCGCTTAATGGATAGTATAGACACAGCACTGACGTCTGTGTACTGAGACAAGCTGCAGCTAGCCTGCTGTGATACTGTGTGCACACTAGCATGTAAAGGCTATTACATGTTCCGATTAGCTTTAATAGCTAATATCTGGCACACACAACGAACAAATACATCCACGCTCAAGTATACAAACATAAACTACAAATATTCATAGAGATGTCCAACACATCCTAGAAATAATATATTCTCTTTGCATACATAATACGGTAAAGAGAAGATATTTATTGCGGGGTTTGCGTTGTTTAGCTTCGTGTTTCCAGTACTGCTGAAGCTGGATAGGCAGCATCCGGGCTTGGAATATGATCGGCCAGACATACGCATATACAGACTTAATGCATATACATATAAATGAGACAAAGTGCAGGGAACAGAAAAGAAAGGAGAGAAAGCTTGAAGGCTAACATGGAGAGATCGCACTTTGAGAGTTGGATTAAGCAAAGCAGGAAGCAGAGGGGCCCACGCGTCAGGCCACGGGAGGAATCCTCAATGTTGTACGCATGAGACTCGCTGGTCGAGCGGCCCGCCAACACAGGGAAGAACGCGAGGAAGATGGGTAGTGGCTTTCGATTTTATTTTCTCAAATGCAGAAATGCGCCCGTGGCCACACCTTCAGGGGCGTGACCAACGATAATAAATAGCCTCAGCACCGGAGGGTTGGAGATGTTATCAGTCCAGCTGACTAACAGCAGTCAGATATTACTGTGACCAAATCTAACAGCTAATTGCAGTAAAACAGCAACCCCGATTGATTGAAATAAATGCAGGTCCATCTGTGACCTTACATTTATCACCTGCCAGTTTTCACCTGTGATCTTGGCGGCCTTCTCCTCCTGGTTAACTTTGTTTTCCTCATCCTCCTCAATCTCCTCCTCGAAGTCATCCAGGTTCCCGATGTCAGCCTGTTTCATGCTCATCAGGCTGGCCAGGCTTTGCATGTCCTCATCACTGAACCGTTAAAAACACGAATGTTACAAACAGACAGCCTGCCAGAGGACATGACATACACTCTCCTCCTCCTCTAGTTCTTCATTCAGGCCTCCATCGCCGCACCTTACGACTATAATCATCAAAGCCTTCCCAACTCTGTTGTATTGCTTCTTTATTTTTTATTTTTTTACCTCACCACCACTTGATTCACAAAAGTAAACTTCTGCAGTACTTCCTGTATTTTATGCTTCTCTTCCCCCCCCCCCCCCCCCCCCTCTCTGCCACTCAATTCCAGATCTCCATCATAATTGATGCATTCTTCTCTGTTCTCTGTGTTTTGTGCATCCCGGGCCCAGAGGCTCATTTGAACTGCTGTGATTGAGTTTGTTTGTGTGGTTGACATCATTCCCCAAAGGGTTAACAAGGGTTACGCACCATCGACCCACCACCCGTGCTACAACAAAGGCCTCGCTGCGCTGCTCCCGCTCGGTGTGTGTGTGTGTGTGTGTGTGTGTGTCTGTCGTTAAATGGAGGTTGCTGCTATCAAATTTAAATGAATACTAAATGGAAAACACTGCAGTTGAAAGTTGGCGGTATCAAAGAAGAAAATGCGGGACTGAATGAGATGCTGCAGTGAGTGTCTTTGTAGGACGTAATAGCAAATTGTGCGTGCATCTTTTTGTACGCAGACATTATGTGTGTTTGGATTTAGACTAAACTTCCCTTACAACAGAAACACTCGGACAATTCAGGTATACGTAATTCCTTGTCGGGCTGAGGATGGCATGTCTGGTGGAATTCGACAAGCCTTTAAGTCAAATCTTCCGCTGTTTAAAAGCCATTGGTTCGAGGTTAACTAGAGGCCACTGAACAGGAAGTCCGTCCCTCCAGGACGAACAGATTGACCCATAATTTGAGATCTAAACGATACCCCGAGTCTACCCGTGGAAGTGACTTACGTGGCCTTTCCCTCACGGAGGAAGATGCATGAGAGGGAGAACTGCAGCGTGGCCGACACCACCTTCTTTGATAGAGGCTTGAACTTGAGTTTCACGTCGGTCTGAGTGGGCATCGGACTGGCATACTGCTTCATGTTTATACTGCTGGTGGCCAAGGCCTTCCTCCGCCCTGAGGGAGACTCCTGGGGAGGGAGAGAAAGGTGTGAAACATCCAGGCATCCAGACACATGACGCACCCGGCCGCCTTTGGCTGGTGAATTCAGAACAAACCGAAAAGGTCCAACGCTGATGCCATTTTTTTTTGTACTTCTTTGCTGAGATGTGCTCTGGGCCAGGGGCTAGCAGTCAATTGGAATTTGGGAATATGTCACAGACTGCGTGATAAGCGTTACACCATCGCTGACGGGGGCCAATGTGTGCGCGTGTGTGTTTATGCAAGCCTCTCATCAGAGGACAGTGTGTGAAATGAGTGCCCGAAGGCCTTGTCACTGTTAGATACGGACACCAAATAGGTGGGGGCGTCCCTCCAACGTAAAATGAACGGTGTTGTTGGCAGCCAGTCAGAATGGCAGAATGGCTCACCTCCTCGCTGTGTTGGTAAAGAGTAAAGTTCTAATTCAATGTATTGATAAGATGCTTTTGCACACACACACACACACACACACACACACACACACACACACACACACGTGTGATCATCACACCCAAGATGTGTACAAAAACCTTCGTCTCAACTGTGAATCGAGCCCCAAGGATTGACCCTCTCGTGTGCACAATGCTGAACAAAGCAGAGACGCCAGCGCTGCTACGCGACACAGCTCGAGAGCACATATACATACACACGTATGCCCCGGTGGGAGTGGGCGATAGAGCGATACGAGCTCTTTGCATTAGCCGTTTCCTTCACACATAAAAAAGATGGACACATCCTCAGCGGCTTTGGCTCTGGGGAAAGCTCTATCTCAGACTTATCACTGAGGACCGCAAGGAATTCATTCAAACACACACACACACACACACACACACTGCTATCAGCACAGAGAGAGAATCAGAGGTTTCCTCTAAAAAGTTGTAAAGCCCAGTGGCAAATATATTCTGACCAAAGCCGGCAGCCCAGTATGAGGCTGCTTCTTTTGAAATGGGGGCCGTTGCAGGCCGAACCGGGGATGTCACTGGTGAGATTTCCAACCATTCTGAGCCCTTGGATGCATTGATTGTGAAAATGGATTAAAGGCACTGTTTTCAGTCTTAATAAAGCTAATTCAGTCTGTCTAGACTTTTAGTACCCAGGAAATCCATCGCTGTCCAAGGTGATGGCCACAAACAGAGTATTTTCATTGTTAAATATGTGGGACAGACTTGTGTTACTTGCTTGGCTTACAATAGCCTCCAGGTGATGACACACAAAGTCAACTAAGTGCTTCTCATTAATCTCTAAAAGGAGTAATAATTTAGTCATTAAATAATAACATGCTGGCAACCAAAGTGCTTGCAGAGCTCTAAGGGAAGCCAGCAATTGTGTCAAGGTCTACATCTCCTTGGGCCAGCCAGGCTCTGGAAAAGATGATTCTCCAACTTCTGTCGGTTACTAACCCGAACTAACTAATAGGCAGCCGAAAACAAACACCAACCTGTTCAAAACAACAATCAGGAAAAGAGGAAGATGGAAAAAACAATGCTCCCTCTCAACCTCTCATATCTCAGCAGATTACACTCTGTCATTATACTAAGCTAATAGCACTTGTAGATGTGTTGGGAATGAATTTGCCCAATGCATCAAGCACTTAAGAGCGGGGGATTTAGCCAAAGGAAGGAAAACAGGGAGGGGGGAGTTATGGAAAAATAGGGAATACTTAAGGATATGTAAATATCTGAATGCAGGAACTGAATAACAGCATCTATAATAGTTTTGATAGATGTGAGTTCAAACCGCAGACAATGGAAATCTGCTACATTTCCCCAGATGCCACATGTCAATCAATGCATGTGTGTGTGTGCGTTTGTGTAGGTGTGTGTGTGTGTGTGTGTGTGAGATTGCACATGAAGGAGGGGTAAACTGGGATTAGGGTGACTGGGAGGTGTGACAATACTGAAAATAAAAAGGAAAGAACAACATAGATGTTTAATTTATTACAAAAGAGGATACAACTATCAATCAATCAATGTTCATGTGTGTGTGTGTGTGTGTGCGTGTGCGGAGAGAGGCCATAGCAGGAAAGTGAAAGAAGGCAAGGAAAGAGGGGAGAGTTGGAGGGAAGGGAGATGGCTCTATACTGCCCCCTAGCTGCAGCGCTGCAATACTTCAGAGCATCAAATGACAAACAGTCTGTCTACGCTGCACAGACCAGGTCACTGGAAGGACACAGAGCAAGCATTAAAAACCAGACGCAATCAAACCTGCAACCTGTTTACTGTTTACTGGCTAATTAGCATCAGAACTGATGACATTCATTAAGGGTGTATTTGTGTCAAGGGTACCCAGTCCTGCCCCACTCCCCAGGTGCCAGCTGGCCCCAGATCGATCCACAGATGCTCCCCTGGTGGGGGGGCAGGAGTCAGGGCAGGAGGGGTGCCCGGGGGTCCTGCTGAATCTCTCTAACCCAAAATGCCAATGGGACAGGCCGGAGGAAGGGGGGCATAGGGAACCTTTGTCACTCGGAGATGGATTAATTAGGCTGAGTGCTAAAAGAACCTGCCTTCTATGTACAGAACCACTCACTCACACACACACACACACACACACACACACACACACACACAGAAAAACAAGTTTAACAAGTTTAACGATTAGCTAATGGCTTTTAAACAGAGGGTCACCAGTTGACAGATTTTAGACTAGACAAAACTAGGATGACAAACATCACCAACAAGATCTTCTGTTTGAAATATCAGACCTTATAATGAATGCAAAGTGTGGAAGACAGATGAGAAGCAAGAGAATTTCACGGGAACTCCAGACACCTCCTTCCTTTGTGATCTCTATTCATACGGATCACAAAACGTAAACTACAAACTCAATTTATCTCATGAAATAAGGCCTCTGGCTCTGGTTTAACGCAGCAGTCAGCAGATTGGAGGTGTGTGTGTGTGTGTGTGTGTGTGTGTGTTGGGGGCCTGGTGCTATTCCTCTTGCCTTCCTCTTGCCTCAAGGTCACAGTTATTGGAAATGGAGACATCCAATGTGTTCACATCTCTCTTTGAATCCACACACAATGGAGCGATTCCTCTGCGTCAATTCGGCCTCCGCTCATAACTGATAAGACGAGCCTTTTTACATACTACCTCTGAATACTGCACTATTGGCGTTATAGACGCGCACAAACGCTCAGATTAAGACCAATTTATTCACCTGCTACTATTATATGTGAGGATTTACCCCCCCCCCCCCCCCCCCCCCCGCCTCCCCAAGCAGTGTGTATGTATGCATTTACAAATGCAACAATGGACATAAAAGGCATGCAAGTACTATCTTTGTGGCTGAGAATTACAATAACAATTGGTCTTACTAAATGGAATGAACTGTGCAAATGGGTTTGGGTGCATTATTACGTGAATGTACACACACACACACACACACACACACAATGTGCAAGATGATATCAAAATTCAGAAATCTTCTTAAACTTGTCAAAAAGAAAAGCGTGTTCTATATTTTTTACTTATACTACTATATCTTCACCTGGCGACAACGCGGCCAAGACTCGACCTTTTCACGTAGAAGATCTAAAGACGGGTTTTGTCGTGCTTGGACGCCTTTGAGAAGAGCTAACTAAAGAGATAGCTATTCTGGAGCTGCTTTGCTGGATATGGTGATAAAAAAGACGTCTCTATTCCAAAAATAAACCACTGGAACCACCTTAGCACAAGAAATTTTATCACACTATCCCTGTTATTGTGCTTAATGGGATCAAAGTACAAAAACCTGTTAATTTAATTCATTTCAACTGATTTATCAATTGACGTGAGTTTCATCCGAGGTCAGAATTATTTGTTGCCAGCTCAGAGAATCCAGTTATCACACTTATCACTGCTAATCAGTCAACGGAGAAAACAAAGCCAAGTGTGTGAGGAGAGGAATGCCTTTAATGCCAGGGCTTCCCCTCTGATGGCAGCAGATGAAAGGAGGAGAGTCGCAAACCAGCCGGGCCTTAAAAGGTCTAATCCTGACTGGGAGAAGGCTGTTTTATTGCAAGCTAATCTCCCGCTAGCTTCCAGCAGCAGGCCAAGCACACATAGAAATACACAAAAGAAAAGTAATATTCTAGAGGTTCAACAATATTAAAGAAACCTCCAGATATAAAAGCTATCATCTCTACACCGGCCTGAGCGCAACTCGCTCCCCACCCTGCAAAATAATCACCTGCCTTGCTTTATACTCCCTGACTTTCCCAATAAGGTCATGCTTTTCTGCACGCTATCTTTGCATCACGGCTATGTGCTTTGGTCCAACAAAGATTTTCGAGTCTCAAGTTATAGAAAACAACATTTGTGCATGTGGGTTTGATTATGGTTATTGTAAATTAATTGTCTGTGGATTGACTAATCAGCTAATGAAGTCAAGAGCAATAATCATTCTACTGATATCGCCCATTTTCATTTAGCTTTTCCAATTAGTCTGCACCAAAATTCACCTCAAGGCAAAAAGCCAAGATGGACACCAAGTCAGCACCTCATGTCCCCCTCTCTCCCTTCATTTCTGTGCCGTCCTCCCTCTCTCATCTTATCAGTTTGTCCAGGGTGCCCTCCTCTCTTCGACTCTCAGGGTCTTTTCTTTTGGGTGGACCTCAGTGCCGCCCCATACACACTCAGATCCAGAGCATGCACTTCAGACAGGGGGCTAATGGGAAAATAAATTACCAGCAGGCAAAAGCCCTGGCTCTGCACTTCTGCCGTAGACAGAAAGGGACATTGGGGGGGGGGTTCAAAAGAAGGCGGGTGGTCAAGAAATTGCTGGAGTGAAGGGTATAGAATTTGAAAATTCAAGAACGAGAGGTGGAAGAAACAGAAGGAAAAAAAGAGAGAATTTAAACATTTAGAAAATGAAGGAAAGGCGGTGATGGAAAAAAATATCGCTAAGCTAAGGAGGGAGGTCGAGGAAGATGGACAGGTCGATAGGATTATGGAAGTTCATCCCTAGTCTGTGAAGTGCCTGCTCATCACTTTTCCAACCATTCCACCATCTCTGACCATCTTAAAGGTCTAAAATGACCAACGACATCAGCTCACACAGCTGCCACGGCGCCAACAGCCCAGCCGCTGCTTCCGGGATTGATTCCCCTACTGAAGCAGCAGTTTAGATACCAGCATGGCAGATTCACCGCGGAGGACAGCAATGGAGACAGATGCACAATATCACTAAAACATAAATACAGGCAATACAACACTGACAAAACCAGAGCACAGATATCGCTGTGAAAGCAAGAAAATAAAGTCCCACCCGATACGAGTGGGGTGTCGATACCACAGTTGCTGAGAGTGGTTGTCTGGCTCTTGGGAAAGTCGGCGGTCCAATCTCCAGCTATTGCGGTCTAAATGCCATCCTTGCCAAACTCCAATTTACTCCCCAGGAGTGCTGAGAAGAAGTGTTTGATTGACCCCAACAAGATGTGCAATATATAAAATGATGATTGACAGGTAAAGATAGAATTAAAAGTATTTGGAGAAATCACAATGTCTTCCAGCCTCTTCTTCTCATTTACAGGATCCATTTGTTTGGCTTTTTAGACTGCTGCGATCTGAAAAAGCTATGATAGGGCCCTAATCCAGAGCAAAGCTGATTTGGGTAATGGGGAGGGAGGGAGGGGGGGGGGGGTTAAAATAGCCCAAGACAAGAAACAATTGCCACAAGTGAGAGTGTTCCTCTCTCCCACCCTGTTCCATGACAAAGGTGTACTCTCCATGCTAAGTGACAAATCTGGGGAGACAAAGAGCATTAGCAGGGTGATGCTCTGCATCAGTGCCTCCGATTGTGGCCAACTGAAAGAGAATCTAATATGGATTTTAAAAAGAGAGGGAGAGATTAGAATGAAAGAGAAACAATGAACACCTTCTATCAAGGGGGAATTAGTGGAGGGATTGGATAAGGAGCTGCTATACCTTAGTGTGTGTGTGCATGTGTGAAAGCTTGTTCATTGAAATTCCTTTTGCACGATTAAACAATAGGGTTCACCGGTTCTATTAATGTGGATCTACGAATGAAGCAAAAAAAAAAAGAAGAAGAAGAAGCAACAACGGCTCCATTTTACATTTTTTAAAAGTCTGCGTCTTGTAGAAAAAAGCATTCCATCGACATTCGTGAGCAAATTTTGACAGGATGAGCAGCCGGCGCTGGTTAGAACGCGTCCTTCGGGTGAGAAGCGGAGAAAAAAGGGATTCCTGGCGGGTATATGGCGTTACCGCAGCCTGCCTCCAATCCCCGATCCTATCCTCTTTGGGTGCAGTAGTCCAAACACAGATTTATATCCCAAGCAGAGACGCAGATGTGTTTGGGGTTCGGTCCAACTGTCAATGGCTGGCTTAGCGCCGACATCAGAGCGCATCACCAGACACCATTCACCGTCGCATAGCGGAACAGTCGCCTTAGCTCGCCAGTAGCTGCGCGTTTGTGCCTGTTCGTAAACAAACCGGTGCTCGTCCTCGCCGTGAGGAGGTCATGTCACACAAGTCACCCCCTGCACACCAGTTTAACCTGAGATCACGCAGGGCCGGCAGGTCGGGCTTGTGGGTAAATAGGGGGCTTTGCGGGCCACAAAGGCCCGTCTCCATTGTGAGCAGCCAAAGTCCTAGGATGCAGGAAAATGAATAACCTAGAGATGGAGATCGTAAGCGCTCCACCTCACATCACACCAGAAACACCTGACCGCCCAACATGACACCAAAAGACAAGGCAAGGCGAGGGAGTTCCGTTTGGTCCAAATGTTGAATGTTACAGTGACTGTTGAGTCCGTCCTGCGAGGCCACACGGGCGAAAATGAGGATGTTTCCCAGAATGCACTTGTGTTTTGATGCTTGTTTTGGGGTCAAACATCGCACTGTATGAGGCAAAACAAAAACCTGTTTCGGCTGGTTTAGCCCCCGTGTGTGTGTGTGTGGGATAGAAATATATCAATATTCCTGTGTGTGTGTGTGTGTGTGTGTGTGTGTGTGTGTGTGCGTGCTGCATCATCTGGTGACATCTGCTGCATTGTTGGTCGGGAGCAGAGCGCCGCAGGATGCAGGAGCCTCAGACCACAGAGATGAAAGCGGAGGTCACAACCTGGACCAGTGGGACAAGACACTCGGAACGCAACACACAAATATAAAGACGCACACGCAAAATGCATGCATGTGGCACACACACAACGAACAGACATATGAGCGTAGGGGACAAGCGAGAACATGATGGAAATTAAAGGGCGGAGTTAAAGCATGACGTTTCTGTCAGTGTAAAATCACCTGTAACTGACAATCATTGAGGTTTCCCCTCCCCCAAAATGAGCCGTTATCTACAGTGACCCTGACAGGCCACCGTAGGGGGGGGTGGCGAGGCCAGCAGCGTTGAGTTGGTTGTAAGCTGATACCAAATCCTGTACAGTTTACGCACATATGGAAGAAAGGAAGGCGACACACATTCGAGATGCTGCTTTATCTAAACCAGTGTGTTAGTTACACAAAAACGGTGTCCTGTCCTACATGGCCACCAACACACACACACACACACACACACACACACACACACACACCGCATGGACATCGTAGCATTTAGTCAGCAGACTAGCCATGTGATTGGGTGGTGTGGTGTGGATTAGGGGCCACTAAGCCTATTAGGGCGACAGGAGGGACCACCCGGCCTCAAAAGGCACCTTCGACAGTCTGCGCCGCACAAAAACACACAAAACCGACACCCCGAATACAGCGACAATACATTGTTGTTGTCGTTTTTATTGTTGTTTCGTTAACTTGTGAGGAGGAAGTCGCAGCGTACCCTTCTTCAACTGTATGTGTGTGCATGAACATAAAGACCACAACCTGCATGCTGGCAGAAAATGGAGCTTTTGGACGGTTTGTGTGTTTGTGCACACCTCGGGAGGGGGTCCGGGGGGGGCAGGGCAATCGCTAGCATCTGTTGCCTCTTCTCAGGGCAATTAGATTAAATTAATTTGTGTGAATGTGTGATTCCTCCACCTGCCTTACAGGAACACACACACACACACACACACAGACAATTTCCGACTGTACAAAGCTAATCATTTAAAATGAACGGCGTGAACACACATGGTAAGGAAACAACACACTTCTAACAAATTAGAGTGCGTTGAGCTTCCAAACAATTTAAGAAATGGGAAACGAGCAAAGGTGAAAACTTTGGAGACACACGCGTGCACACGAGAACAAATTAATCCCGATTTGTCGGCTGCGGCATGGGAGGAACTTTTGGGATTTCATACTTCATACCAGCTTTTGTCACCTTTGCGTGAATAGCCGAGGGCTGAAATAATTGTGTTTTTCTTCCCCGAGGCCCAGTCAGTGCTCACAAGCCACTGGCCTACGTAATGTGTTCCACACAGCGAGAGGGGAGGGGGGGTCGTACACACACCATCACACCGGGTACAATACAGTACAGAGGGGTGTGTGTCTGTGTGTGTGTGTCTGTGTGTGTGAGAAATGGTCCTGATGGGAGTGGCCGTGGTCCACGATAGACAGGACAACAACTGAGAGAGAGGAAGTCGTAGCAACATCAAAGGTCAAAGGGTGACATCGTCCATCATCCGCATGATCTTCAGCATCATCGTCGAAATACAAGTTAGCCGCGATGCAAGCGCAGCATCGGGTAAAAGCAGCAAAAGAGGGTTTAGAAGCTGCGGCTCTCTTTTAAAAATTAGTATTGAACGTGTGTTCGGGCAGAGCGGCCACGTATTTGGAAAATCCACCATGTCTGAGCGACATTGATGTAATGTGAGTGAGAAAAGGGGTGAGGTTTGACTTGAAGGGAGAGCTACTGAGGGGGGGGGGGGGGGCTTGGAGTGTGTATCACTGTACATTCAATGTATTCAGATATGATAGCTTCTCGCTTTAATACAACAGTCCTGTGTGAGAGTGTGTGTCTGTGTGTGTCTTATTTAAATCCCCCCCACAAAGCTTTGAAGATGACAGAAATTGGTCATCTCTTGCTTTGGCTGATACGCAAACACACACAGACGTACACACACACACACACTACCCCACACACACATACACACATGCAAATACAAAGAGCATGTCAGCACAATGCCTTCAAATATAGCTGTCCTCTTTTGACTCTCAATTTGCCCACCTTTTTGATAATATGCACCTTTCTGAAAGAGGGTGAAAGGCAAGGGTAGCGTGCAATTTAGAGATACTACTGTGTAGCCGTTCCCGGCCTACCGCCCCCCCCCCCCTTCTCTTTTTCTCTCCATCTTTTGATTATGCGATTCATCTTGGCAGACGAACAAATAGAGGAGAGAAGAAGGTACTGTTTGACACTGCCATTTTCAATGACAAAATACAATCTAACCAGGGCCAGTAATTCGACGGGAAGGGATTAGCCTCGCGCGAGGTTGGACCCCCCCCCCCCCCCCCCAGATTAAGACGGGGCCACAGCACGGAGATCTTGAATTTCATCATCACCGGTGCTCAGGCACAATGGCGTATTCTTCCCCTTTTCTCCTCTGCCGCCTGATGAGGGGTCAGGAGAACTTCACCTCTCCTCTTCCTCATCCTCCTCATCCTCCTCTTCCTCCTCCTCCTCCTCCTCCTCCTCCCGCTGCCACGTCCATTCTTCCCTACTGACTTTGTATTAGCTGAGACACGCCGAAGGTGGGGTTGGTGTGTGCGAGCGGAGGAATGCGAGAAGTCAGGAGGAAATGTGGTCCGGCGTATGTAAGCATTTAAAATATTTGTATTCCGTTCCACCTGTCTTCACACGTACGTCAAGACAAGACATGCAAGCACACACACACACACACGTTTCACCGTTCTTAGGGTAGACTGCCCTCTGGTGGCGAAGTGACACACTCAATTTCTGCTCCTCTGTTGTTAGCGATATTCAATTTATTTGATAAGAAATTATCAAAGGCACAACTTCATAACCCAAGACAAGTATTCTTAATAAACAAAATACAAACTATTATGAGGCTCATTTCGCTGTAGCCATCGTTTTACTGTTGCCCTCCCTCTGCCGGGCATGAGGCTGCCCCCTCAGTCCCCCCCCCCCCCTTTCTCCTCCGTTCTCTCCATTCCGGCTGTCAGGAGTCTGGTGTGGCTTTGATCTCTCTGTCATTAGTCAGGTATGCAGAGACACAGCAAACCCACTCTCTGGCTATTCCCACAGTCTGTCAGGAGAATACTGGCTGACCTGGCTGTCCTCTCTGCTTTCTATCAAAGACAAACAGGTGGACCGGGTCCGGCTGGCGTTCCTCTGAGTTGAATGCACCTTGACTGCTCTCTTAAGATCCTCCCTTATCCTCACAGATAATGGCCGATGCTCTCCTCACTTAGCGGTTAAAGTTCATACAACAGAAACGGCCACAAAGACTCCGTGAGTGATCTTTCAACTAGTCCTCACGGCGGTCCAGGAACAGTCAACGCTTGAGCCTCAGCAATCGGGTTGTGTCACAAGCCTGGGGACCTTCGACAGCATGGATCCATTCTACTTTACTCAACCCCTGAATTACAGAGCAACACTTTTCTTTTTTTGTATTTGACAAACACTTTACTTCATGAAATCCTTCACCAGAAATGATGGGCAGCAAATCACAAATCACAAATCAGTTGCCATCAGGCCACCGGCACATGGCGAGACTAACTTCCTCTTTCTCTTTCCCTTTCTGTTCCTCTTTCTTCTTTCTGTTCCCAACTCACACTTCAGTCGTTCGCTGTGAGTAGCTGTGTGACTCATAAGAGAGAAATGGGGGAAAAGGTAAATGAGCATTATGAAAAGCAGCTGTTCTAAAGTACAAATAATCAGACTGAACAGTTATTACCTTCGTTGAATCGCCATTATATCCATTTAAATACGATAGAAATTAGCGTGGTCATTTTTAATCTGAGGGATACCAGCCCACTGACAAGATGTAATAGCATGGCCTGACCACAAGGTGGCAGAACCATCATAAAGCATTATCAACCAAGAGGACAGGCCGAGAATAAAGCTGAGAAATCACCAGTCACTAATGACAACGACAGTTAAAGAAGACAGAATATATCACTCACATTTTCAATGACAAAAGTCCACTCTTTGTCTTCAAACTCCTCTGCATGGGGATCCTGCAAGGGTGTTGGGGGGGGGGGTTACACAAAATGACAGAAGCCATCATTGAACAATTCTGTGATCTTGGAAAAATAATTCCCTAACTGCATATTTTCTGTTTGTAAAGTTAAACCGAGAGGTCATTCTGCAGGCTGCAGTTCTTCTTCCTTTGAGTTACGGTACATTGATGGACATTTTAATGATACCTCTCTGCAGTACGGCGCAACGCAGCCACAAACTACTCTCTAGAGCGATTCCACGAAGAATAAGCACCGGTACAATGAAAGGAGGATTTATTGTCGGGTCGTCGTTATGAGAGCACGTTTGTCTTGTGGCACCTGATAAAACTGAATGTTTTTCTATATCCAAGCACAAATGTACCAACCAAACATTCATGAGAACACAATAAGTACAGCATGTTCTATCTTTGGCATCGGCACTGAATATAATCATTCAGCGATCACACACACACACACACACACACGAGCCCTGGTGGCCGGTCTGTGTGTCTGTGCTTGCGACACACCCCAGGAAATCAATATTCCTGCAGTCTGGAACAACACTCAGACAGAACACTCACATTAGGAGGAACACACAGAGGAGTTCCTGCTGCAGTCTCGTGCTTCCAGATGTCAGATCGTCTTTTAATACCCAATCTGCATGAATGAGCTCGGTCAGGCATTTATTCTCAAGGCTGGCAGAAGAATTTTAGTTTAGTTGCAAGTCAGTGATTGGAGACCCGCTTTTCCTTCACCTGTTGTTAACGTGTTTTTTAACGTTAACAAGTATCTTCATGTGAAGAAAAGTAAAAAAAGAGACAAAACAAAAACAAAAAAAAAAGGGAGTGAAGAAAATCTAAATCTAGAAAATCTCAGCACCAAGCTGGAACTCAGAGGCAGTGAATATTAGACTCGTATAAATCCCCTGGCCAGATGTTCTTGTTTATGTGCATAGTAATGCCTTAACTAGAGCAACTTAAAAGGTTTATAGCTGATCAGGCTCTTCGTCTCGTTCGGACAGAAAACTAGCTTTGAGTCTGCAGAATGTGGTGGAATCGTTCCTTTATTGTTTCCTCTGAGACAGGAAGTACAACGCAGGACCGACACGCCGAAATGTACAGTGTTTATGTGGAGCGAACAGTCGTTGATGCATACGCCAACTAGATGGCATCGCAGTGAACCTGAAGCAGGGATCTTCTCAGATGCCCCTTACCGTTTTAATTCATCTCCTTTATTGAATTTGTGTGGGAATAAAAAAAAAAACCTGCTGACACACGCACCAATCAGAGGCAGGTATATCTGAGGGCTATTTAGGACATGGAGAGCGGTAATGAGACACTGATCCCTGAGCTGGCCTGTCAGCACGGAGCCACAGCATGTTTAAGTAACGCAGGTGCCGTGACACGCTCCGTCAGCGCATGTGTGCAGTTCACTGACGCACCGTCCCGTCCTGAAATAAGGCTACGCATTAATTATTCACAAACAAGATGCATCACAATCAATTGTGATAACAGGCTACATATCAAACGATTGGCGTTCACCTTGAACAGCGTGACGGTGATCTCGATGTTCTCGGGGACGGGCCACACCACCACCCCTCTGTAGGGATTCTTGATGCCGGGCTGCCAGCCGTGGGACTGCAGGGTGGAGGCAGGAAGCAACAAAGAGAATCTGTTTTATTTTATCGCTCCCCCGCGTTTTCATTTGATTTCATGACACACATCGGAAAACAAACCTTGGAGGATTTCCGCCGACTCCTACGCGTCCAAACCACAACGAGTTTGTCTGGCTGCCTGTGAGCGAGGAAAGAAAACACAAGTCAATTCATTCATCAATCCACCCACGCAACGAAAACCAACGGGGCTGAGCCGAGCTCGTTTCTCAATGTCTTCCATTCTGTGAGGCCTGCAGCCCGCCGCCGTGCACACACACACACACACACACACACATGCAGCAGTAATGTGTCACAGGATAAACACTGCAAGAGGCTGACGGCTATAGCAAGCTAACCGAGGCCAGGTCAGACGCATTCGTCCATCAGCTCCCTGCGGCCACGCCCTCTATCTGTTCCTATCAGAGGCATCGTCCCGGCATTCATCTGGGATCCACGTGCACGCGCTCCGAACACGGAATGCATGACACCAGGATCGCGTGTGTGTGTGTGTGTGTGTGTGTCTGCACGGGCTGCTGAAGAGCAGGGCAAAGGGACGACAATGGCCGTCTCTATGATGGAGAGAGGGAAGACACAAAAGGAAAGAAAGAACAAGACAGAGAGGGAGAGGGAAAGAAAGAGAGGGAGAATAACGGACAACGGTTTCAGCCTTGAGCAGAGAATAGAGGAGCGTTTGTAGAGGAGCACACATAAAACACCATCGTTTTACTTTAATGTGCTTTGAGCAGGTAGAGGAGACTCTAGAGAAGTGGAGCTCTGCTCTAGAAAAGAGAGGAACGAAGGTGAGCAGGAGTAAAACAGAGTACAAGTGTGTACATGAGAAGGTCCCAGGGGGGCAGTGAGGTTACAAGAAATACACGTAAAGAAGGTAGTACTGTACTATTACTACCTCTCTGCAGTACTGTACTATTACTACCTCTCTGCAGACGGACTGTACTATTACTACCTCTCTGCAGACGGACTGTACTATTACTACCTCTCTGCAGTACTGTACTATTACTACCTCTCTGCAGTACTGTACTATTACTACCTCTCTGCAGACGGACTGTACTATTACTACCTCTCTGCAGTACTGTACTATTACTACCTCTCTGCAGTACTGTACTATTACTACCTCGCTGCAGACGGACTGTACTATTACTACCTCTCTGCAGTACTGTACTATTACTACCTCTCTGCAGACGGACTGTACTATTACTACCTCTCTGCAGAAGTGCTGTACTATTACTACCTCTCTGCAGTACTGTACTATTACTACCTCGCTGCAGACGGACTGTACTATTACTACCTCTCTGCAGATGCAGATGCTGCAGTACAGAGTAATAAATGATGAGCATTCTGCAGTGCCATGTTTTTCTGCCTGGCAGCAGCACACAGACACACACACACACACACACACACACGAAGTTCTCATCATTTTCAAGTTAACACACTACTGACTGTTTCACAATCCTGCATGTTTCTTGCTTTTCTGTGTGTGTGTGTGTGTGTGTGTGTGTGTGTGTGTGTGTGTGTGCAGGTCGCAGCCTGACGCACGCTGCTCGACAGGCGGCCTGATGCCTGCCCTCCGTCCCAGGATTGGTGTCAGTTTACACGCTTCTGCAAATCTGCCATCGAGTATATTAATTCTGTGATGATACAGTAAGCTAGTAAGCGAGGCAGCCATTGTTGAGTAATATTCCATTTCACTGATGATTAGTCCTGATGCACAATGCTGCGCTGACACAGCATTTATGGACACGTAAGGTCAAAACAAGAACTTTTCAATATCCTCATTTGTAATTGTAACGGATCCATCAACCTTCCTGTACGCTGGCTGGACAACTTCCTGATGCAGCCAAACCGCTTTGGTCTTTTGATACGCAGACATTTCTGCCACATTTCTTGTGAATTGCCAACAACAACAACAAAAACAACAACAACAACAACAACAACACTTTGCCTCTCCTCCACAGCATACGGTCTGAAAGGGCTTAACCAGAACCACTGATTTTTCATGCAGATTTCCATTTCCACCTGGTTCGGACATCACCTTGTAAGAAGTCACTCTGATTGAAGAGACTTTTCTTGTGAGCTTTCGAGGTCAGAGAGACAAAACATGCATCCAATTCACACAAATCCTTCACCCTTTAGGAATTCAGAAAAAGCTGCAGGCTCTCAAACGTCAACCCTGAAGGCTTCGAGGCTTGAGACCCATCTTAACTCCGGGGGCTGTTTCCAGTCTCCGTGAATGGAAACTTTCCACTGTAACAATAACATACCGCGCTGATGAAGTCCAAGGATGGCTGAAACTGAGCGGCGACACGTTCTGATGCGCTCAGAGCCAGGCGTTGCTCACATAGACACCTCCGCTAGGATACAAGCCGGGGCAGCACGCTCAGGCTGCACACATGGAACTTCTTGCTTCAAGTCCAGGGTGTGCCCCGCCTCTCGGCCGGTCACTGCTGGGATGGGCTCCAGCACGGCCCGCGACCCGGTAACGGACTAAGTGGTTACGAAAATGAATGAATGAATGAACCTGAAAGGCTTACTTGAGTTAGATTTCATGTCATTAGCACATTCAACAAAACAAAAAAAAAGTTACGACAGAGATAAATCTAAGTGATTAAACTACCGGTAATGGACACATCTCTCCCGCGGAATAAGATAAAACATCCCTGCTCGGATTGCACAGACAAAGTGTATCCCTAACTGCGTTCCGAGCTAACTCACCCTTTGCTCGAGGAAGAAGATGAACCCTAACCCTAACACGTTAACATCTGTCCCAGGCCTAGCCTTAATAGGTGGGGGGGGGGGCTCCATTTCTGCGGGCATTACATACGTAAAGCAATTTTTCTCCACAGCATTTTTCACAAGGCTCATTAAAGGACACAGCCCTGCAGGCTGAAGTGTAGAACATAACCACCTCTCTGCACTTGAGACCCCCCCCCCCCCCAGCTCCATGCGCTATCCATCACTCATCCATTCTTTGCTACAGTAATGCATTTGTTCTTATTTTCAAAAGCGGCTGCACTAAAACGTGTTCTTTTCATGTCCTACAGCTGTTAAATGATCTCGACCGCTCTGGAGAAACAGAAAACAACGCATGAACTCCTGCATGAGAGGTCACTCATGAAAGGGTTCTACGTGAATCTGGTACGTGGATCATTGCGGAACCTGGTCATACTTTATGGAAAGAGAAACTGGAGTCCAGTTCCCTAAATACTGCATGATTCTTGGCCCTTTGGCATCGTCAGAACGAAGCGACTCGCACCAAACCAATCCGCGTGAATAAATGGCACCACAGCTAAGGAACGTTCCATTCTGGGATCAACGATCGCTTTATAACAGATATAACGTACAACGCAAATCTAAATTTAGAGTAAAACCTATTTTTTCTCATATCATGGATAATAAACGTGTCACAAATGGTAGAATCAAATAGAAGGCTGCTGATATTCGTGCCTTTTCTCACGCAGCAGCTTCTAAATGAATGAATCTGCAACAAATCTTTGGTAAAGTGGAATCCAAATGTGAAAAATTCTATTTCCCAACTTTGATCGGCGCCGATTCCCAAAAGCGTCCCGAGACTTGCCAGGCTTTTTATTTGTTTCCCTGTTTTACTAAAAGGACGTTTCAGCAGAGCCAGTGTGAACCGAACGCAGGCCTACAGGATGAAGGAGACGGTCTTTCCCTCGCTGCCAACTCGGGGCTGAAGGAAAACAAACCAAACATCGGCGCAGAAGGAAAAAAAAAAAACACGTTGCCGTTTCACAAGGCAGTCGGCCCCTCCTCGCTGCAGACATGTCTGCACACCGAGGAGACCGAAAGTGTGCGTGAATTATGTCCACCAGCATTCCAGCACACGCACGCACACACACGCGCACACACACACACACACACACACACACACACACACAGCTTTCATGGGGCTTAAATGACAACACTGTGCTCGTCAGCAACCCCCCCCCCCCCCCTCCAAAACAACTCACCATTTCTTTGTGCATTCCACTATCAGTTCCTGATATGAAGCCACGAACTGGAATTTGGAGGCATGCTTCCCCACACGCTGCAGCCTCTTCCAAACCGAAGCCATGTTTCTTCGGGAGGGGGGCTTCGGGCTACACGAATTCACGCTAGTATCTAGAAGAAGCGATGCATATCCAGCCAGGGTAGATGCATAGCGAAAATGTTTTTACCGGAAACGCATAGAGAGAATAAAGCAGCCCCCCCCCCCCAGTCGGTCGGTCTTTAAACGCTGCTCGATGAATCCACATGAAAGGACGCCGAATCTCTGGGGAAGTGATCGCCCATGATGAAAATTAATCCATTCTTTCGAAAGACAATGGGGTGTAGTCCGCAGGGAATGGACGCATCTCCCTGTGAATAAAAAATAAAACACACAATTACACATCCAGGAGGGAAGCGGTGAAAGTATGAAGCTCAGCGACAAGTAAATGTTACGCGTCCCGGTGAAGGGACGCTTTGTCCGCCTAACGATTATCCCGTTATTGCCTCCCGCAGCGGCGTAAATGTTAAAACCAGCCCGGTTTATTCACACACACGCTTTGTTAACGTGTAAGTACACGCTAGCGGATACTTGTTGTCGGCTATTGACCGGTGTGACATGCTAACTTGAGATGTCCGATTTGAAAACATATTAATTTATAGTTTAGGGGGCAGCAACAAGAGATTGCGACGTGCATTACGTTAGAAAAAGGCCTCCGGTAGGACACCGTCCACCGAATCCGCACCGGGAAACCAAAGCATAAAGTAGGACTGACATACGCTAGTTGTAAACATGGAATGTATCTAAATCCAGGGTGTAGTCAGAGCCGCAGCGTTCCGCTACCCGGAACGATGCGGCTGCTAAGCTAACGACTTAATACGTGAAAGTCGGTTAACTCTTACCTTACCGCGCTATCCACAGCATTACCAGCGGCGTTTAAAGACGGCGAGTTGCTACAACAAGCTAAGCCGAGCGAACGTAGCCCTCTTGCAAGCTAATTATCGCCTCCTTTGCGGCAGTACCAAAGCCAGCCACACACCCAGCCGGGCTGCTAGTGACGACGGCTAGTCGCGCTGTACGAGCGCTGACACATTCGCTCCACAGGTAATGGCTAGTTTCTGGACTTATGACTGAGAGAGAAGCGACATTTATTTGAGTTTGTCCCATAAATAAGTAAAGTAAAGTATCCAAACGCCCAGTCAGGAGTTCCCACAGGAAAGTAGTCCAAAATGTTGCTGATAGTTTAACGATCTGTACCTCCGATGCGCGTAATGTTTAACAACATTTAAAGCACTTCCTGTTACTGGTATTCAAAATAAAATATTCTTGAACAGCCACATCAAGATAACAATTGCATATAAGCTCAAGTATTGACTATCATAAATAATTTGTTAATTGAACTCGTCGTTTATTTTTATTTTTTGATATGAAATGCATTGACACTTTTCTTTCTAAGTCTGATATTTTACTTTGAAGGCTACTTCCATGCCTTCCGTTCTTGTTCTGGGTTCATCCTGCTGTCTTGACGCAGGCTATGCCTCTCCATCATCTCGCCTGCAGGACGACGGAAGCCTGAAGAAACGCCTCCAGATTTCAGCCATTGGTGGGATTCTTGTCTGTTTACATATTGTACAGATTCCTGGGGGATTCCTGGGTTGTTGATACTATTCTGGTGAAACCCAACATCCGCTCAAGACAATTCATACGTGGGAATGTGGACAAATTACCGACTTTGAGTTTTCCTTGCAGTGATTTTTGACTGTCCTCAGGATTCTACATTCATCAAAGTGACGTCACCGCCACGTTGTTTCTTGTGGCGTTTGAAAATAAGCAGCAAATACAGTAAAGTGAGAGATGAGCGCGATGAATCTTGGGTATATCTTCATATTAAATTTTAAGATTTTAAATATTGTAATAAAAAATAACATACAATTTTTTTTACGGCACTGCAAAATAAATCTCTACATTGGACTGCATTAATTCAAGACAGATTTCTGTATCCAAAATCATTCTGATTTTTTTTTTTTTGTCGGCATAATCTGTGAAAATGAGCTCCTTATCGATAATATTTATTGTCACTTGCATTAATGTTTGTGGGGCAGCCAAACAGGTAAAATAATTTAAAGGTTTTGCGATGAACACAAAACATCTAGTTAGAATCAGAGCTCATGCCTTCAGGCTCGTGCTAATGAGGATCCGAATTCCATTTCCTGGTTCTGTCACAGTAATAAATGAGTGTTAATCATGTATCCCTGCATGCCGGGGGGTCTTTTAGAGATAAATACCTCCTCATCTACACACGCACACACACGCACACACACACATGCTTCACACTACCCATTGTAACCAAAGTTTGTAAGTGCTTAGCGGGGGAGGCAGGAAGAATGACGTCACTAAAGGGAAGAGACAATATGTGGCAGATTAAATTAATCTCAAAGAAAGATACGGGAAACTGATACTGTATCCTTTTATTTGTTTCTTAATGTTATATGCTGCCAAAACGAAGGAGCTGGATGGTTGAGATCTAATCTGACTGCAGACATAACACAGAATTCTTATCATGAGAGTGTTCCAACAGAATTTAATATAACTCAATGAGAGTAATTTCAAGATGCACTTTTTTTATAGTCAAACATTTATACAAGAGTCCGGTTTGATCTTTTCTTTTCGCTATGATTTTGAGATAAATCCCCCCAAAATAACAGGTACAACCCCTAAAAAAAAATCTAAGAAGCTTTCTGGTGGTTTACAAGTTCACACCTGCTAAATCTTATCCTGGGAAACAGGAAATTCAACATGTTAAAGGAGTGGACAGAAATAGAGCGCATGATGTGTGATGAAGAAGCTCGGATTTACTTTTATAAAATCGACTGAAGAACATCCATTGAACCGTCTGGCCGATGCCTCTATTACCGCCGGTTGACAGTGAGAAAAGCATCTCCTTCCGTCATCGCCGCATCACGCCCAAATTGGAATTAAATTAATCTGTTTTGCCTCTGCTGAGGAAGGAGTTTTTTTTTATTTCTGATTTTATTTATTTTTTCCAGGAGGCGCAAATGACCCATTTACACTCATCCGGGCGGTTATCAGATCCACGTCGGTGTGAAATTAAGCCCGCATTCAACTCGAGGGAGTCTGGTCTGTGCACCAACTGCACAATGATCCCGGGCTCTGAAGGATCACTCTTGCTCAGGAGATGCAGGGAGCTGATTGCGTGAGGCCTGCTGGCTGCTGATAGCGGAGGCCTGTGCACACAGCTCATTCCCATTTTTTACGCTGACGGTGAGAGCAGTGCAGATACACTCCCCGGCCCGTGTTGCTTCACAATGATGACAAAATAAATGTTTACTCAAGCAAGTCATGGCTTGAAATCCAATGATCTGCTGAGACCTGCGGTGATGAGTTCAAGGGGCTTGTGATGAGCTCTCTGAAACCAGAAATTACAAATATCTATATATAAGTTGAAAGCTCAACACATTTTCGGACACCTTTTCTAAGAAATATAATAACTGTCCTCTTGTTTTCATTTGGATTCAACAGGGAGGGCAAACGCAGGGAAAGACGCCTTTAATTTGTCTTGGAGGATATTCCTGCATTGAAGAGACATGAAGAGAGCAGCGGTTTGACTCAACGCGGACGCCATTCCTCGGTTTTACAAGAAGGGAGGGACGGAGGGGACAACCCAGAAGGATGCCAGCAGATCAGAGATCAGATCAGCACGCTGCTGCGAGATCATTAGCCAGCAAGCGTCAGCTCTCTGGAGGAACAGTGGCAATCCAGTAATTACTCCTCCCTAGAGCTCTTTCCATTCACACAACCTGGACAAAGGCTAAATGACCCCCCCCCCCCCCCCCCGGATAATGCAACTCGATCTTGGGGCAGAGCATCTTGACACTTTGACAGATCGCCTGCATTAAAGCAGCGTTTAAGGGGGTTGATCTGAAAACGCATCCAGATGTGAAGGCTGGTCGACACCGCCGCAGGCTTCAGCGCCTGCTAAATGACTTCTTGTCTTAAGCTGCTGATTGTGAAGGACGACTGAGAGCGCATGGCGTTTGGGGGAAGATGGAGGAACAGGCATTTATTGTAGTTTTGCAGTTGGTTTGCAGGGGGAACCGACGTTGTTAGCCATCTTGAAGTGGACCAGTGTTTGGACCACTTCCCTTTTCTGTCAACGGTGTCCGAGCCATTAGAGGATCTCCAGTCAGTCAGCAGAATTCTGGTAATGAGCTCTGGCGCTGCAGCAGCAGCTTGTCGGCATAGAAGTTAAACATCCCACGAGAGTCTGTGCATTTCACAGAGCTGAAACTCCACTCTAGTGTTTATTCCCTACCGGAGAAACACACACACAGAAAAAGAAAAATGTATTCGCAGGTATAGAGAACGATCGTTGCCTCTAAAGAGAAACAAATGTTACACTCAAATTGAATTTGAGCTGCAAATAAAAATCAAATCGATCATGAACAGATTTCAGCAAATACACCGGCCCCTCATTGTGAAATATGTCAACACGAGCTGCTGCAGTAACTTTATAAGGTCAAGTTAGACATTACATGAAATGTTCATCATTAATACCCTTCATATAAATACAATGATTTAAAAATAATCATTGAATACATCATCCTTGAGTGCTTTAAGTAGCGGTTTGAGGTGAAAGTTATTGCTTATGCAGATTTCAACCTGTCAAACCTGTTAAAGATGTGAGTTACGGGTCACGTGGATAATTAATAAACTTGACACCTATAGCTGAACGTCTTCAGCTAGGTGCCGAAGGGATGATCGATTTTGTTCTGGAGTTTATTTTAAGAATATTCCCTCCTCGCCTGTGCAAACATGGTGCCGCCAGGAGTGAGGGGTGGGAGTATTAATAAGTCCTGGCGGTGTTTCCACAATGAATAAGCACAACGGGGAAGAAAAGAAAGGGAGGAAAGGAGGAGGTAATATTAGCAAAACGGAGTTGGAGTGAAGATGAATATAAAAATGCATCAGGCTACAATTGCCTTAGTAATTTATTGTAATTTATGTAAGTTATTTATTGTAATTCATTGTCATTTTGCATCAGTGGTGTAATTTATTTTAGATTAATTGTTAATTTGCACTGGCGGTGTAAAATCATTTTATTTTTGTTTTTCTAATGTTACGTTGCATCAATTGAGTAATTTAATATTGGTTTTATTTTTATTTGTATTGTTAAATTTGTATTGTTAATTGTGGATGATTTATGTACGAAGGACTTTCAACGGAAACAAGCCCGCAAGGGCTTTTTTGAAATGCTCCTCTTAGACAGGATGTTTGACTTTATTTGTACTGTAATACATGCTACTGTGTGACTGTACTTGTACTCTAACATTCTATCTAATAAATATATTCATCATCATCATCACAATCAAAGAAGCCCGAAGTAAGAAACGGAGAATCCAAGTGCATCAGCCTTCCTTTGATGTGGTTTTAAGTAAGAAGAGTGAAACCAGTGGGAGGAAGAGTAGCTGCACGATGAAGAAAAAGAAGATGAAGAGATAGAGCGCAGCAGTGGGAAGCCTGGTATGCCCCCCCCCCCCCCCCCCCCCGTTGAGCTCCAGAGCATAAGATCTTGCCGGCCCCCTCATTGCTTGCAGGTGTAATAACATGTACTGATCCAGTGCTGGGGTGGGATGGAGTTTGCGAGGCGGGGGCTCGATCTACACTATTATGAATATATTACATAATAAAAATAAAGAAAAATTAGCATGAACGCTATGCTGGAAGTTATATTTGTCTGTTCAAATCAGCGTAATTCATCATTATCATACTAGAAAGGTCGCTCAGAGGTCACGGACCCTTTTAATGCCTCATCAGAAAACTGTGGGGTCCTGGAGCAGAAATTTTGTTCAACTCAACCATGTGTTTTATTGTGAAAGGGCTTCCGTGATTGGTCTGGATATCCTGTCCCGTGTGCAGAAGCAGGAGGAACGTCCTCAGCTCATCACCTCTCCGTGTTTCCAAGGCTCGTTCATTTCCCCTTCTTTTTCTTTACTCCTCTTTCTTCGACATTGCCTCTGAAGAAATCAATTTGCCTCCTCATTTCTCTTCTTCCTGTGGAATACAGAGAAATAGAGCACAAACTGCCCCCCCGAATGGGAATCATCCACCATCATTCCTCCCTCCTTCAGGACAGTGCTTCAAGTAAATTATATATATATATATATATATATATATATTAAAAAAAAAAAGGTTCAGATGGAATCCCTGAACAGAAATGTCTTCAGAGTGTTTCTAAATTATATATATATATTGTATCTGAGCAGAAATGTCACATGGTGGACATTTAATCACCATCTAATAGACATTTCCTGCGTTTTGGTAATTTAGCTGGAAAGTGGAGATTCGGATCAGGGCGGTGACTCACTCCTTCCATGTCACATCCTTCACGGTGGAAACCTCCATGCTCACACTGTGACCGGCTGTTTCATCCACTTCACTTATTCCAGGTTGGCAAAACAAAAAAAATGACTTCTTTAAAAAGCCTTGGGTTGGAGGAGTCCAAGTAATGAGACCCGGCTTGTCTATTATTAGGAGTTCATTGAATAAAAGGCAGCATTCAGCATTTTCCATGGAGCATGCATGACGTATGCAGCCTCTACCAGCTTTAAAGGTGTGCTGTGTTTGCATGTCTGTGAAGAAGAGAGGGAGGGAAGGCGTCTTCGTGGCTGCCAACCAGGAGCTGCTGATCTTTAGAGATCACAGTCGTCATGACGACAGATGCGGAGCTGAAGCCCGGAGGGGGCCCTTCACACACAAATCTGCAGAGACGACGGCTTTTGCCACCAGTTTCCGAGAACTTAACTCCGGGCCAATCATCCTTGCTTCCTGGCAGCGTGCTGATGATGTCATCACTGAATCCGGATGCGGTCAGCTTTCTTCCCATCTTTGGATCGCCCTCGAGCAAGTCCAGTCTGAAGATCGACTGAGCTATCAGAAGCACACGCCTTTCCTCCAAATGATAATTTTAACTTAGTGATCATTACACCGGACAGCTCCCCCGTTTGGTCTTCAGATGGAGCCACTAGATGTCACACTGGAACTGGAAATAATTCACGCGGGCGCGCTGTACAGGCCTAACAATAGCCATAGAATCAAAACCCTTTATTTAATGTTAGATTGCGTACGTTCCGTTTTAAATATTTTCCCACACTAAGACTGCCTGGTCAACGTCAACAGCTGTGTATTTATTCCGTAGCGTATAAAGGGCATTCCTTATTGTACTAAAAATTACTTCTGGAGAAGGGAATGGCATCTTATTCTCCTTGCAGCTGCTGCCGTCTGCTGGTCACATACGGTAACTGCACGATGCAATGTGGGTTACATTTTAGAAGTTTATCAAATCTATTATTATTTTTAAATCTTTCAGATCACAAGTTAAGTATGTTGGTGAAAATATTTGTTTTTAAATAATCTATAACGTTTACCATACTTTAAATTGTAGTTTTTTTTAGTGACGCAAAGAATGCTTTGGACAGATATACAAAAACAGCAAAATACAACTTTATTGATAATCATCTTGTACGAAAACAGCAATCGTGTCTCACGTGTTTAAAGGATAATCTTGAACATAATACATGCGAACATGAGGCACACATTTGGTAATCTGACTAGTGCAGGTGTTGTGTAACACTAATGACACATTTCTGAATTAAATGTTAAAAAGGGGGTTAACACAGCAATGCACAACAAAAATAAATTATTCAAAGGGTCAAGAATTCCATCAAAAATTACTTTTTTTTTTTTTTAATCTAGGTAACAAAACACACATCATTGATGCTGATTAAATGCAGAAAACGTAATCAGAGACAAAAAATTGAGCTTTTTTTTGTGTGTGTGTTTCGAGGGGATTTAGAGGAAATTTTGTCCCGAACACTTATTTATCCCAAAACACCAACAATTTAATGGATATTTTCGCTTTGGTCAACGATCATGTCAGTAATTGTACTTTTCAATATTCTATATCACGTTGCCCTGTATGTTGCCTTGTGTACTGCAATTCAAAAGCAGGAGCTAGAATGACGTTTCCTTCAATGCAGCGGGACGTTTTCCCGTACCAACTTACTGTTCTTCCCTCATCTGGCTAATAATTCTGTCAAAGGACAAAGCTGAGGTGCGTCGAGAAGAGAAATACGAGAAACGATTCTTCAAATGAGAATTAGAAAAACTCAGGCGTTGGGCCGAATTAAGGATAATTCCAAAATACAAATTGAGAGAACAACAAAGTCAAACGTTAAAATTTAGAGAAACCTTGAGACATCTTTAAAACATGTAAACATTTCAAGTAGCCACAAACTGTGTGCGGTGAGAATGGGGGTGAAAACAGACAAGATGTGACCCGAAGGTGAATAGGTGATGTTTTTGTGATTTACCAAAATGAAATAACCCCAAATTGATCCTTAACTCTTTTCAGTTTATCCTAGGAGGAGTTCTACACACGAGGATGTCCGTCCAGTAGGTAAACCCCAGAGGAAATGACGAGCACTAAGATTGCATGAACTGTTACTGCGTGGCAAACGTCAAACCGACACCGCAGTGGAAGAAGACTAACCACACGACAGTCACATGATAGCGACAGAAACACAACTAAGCTGCCAATAAATGACGATTCGGAGGAGCTGAACAAAGACCAACTACACAAATATAAAGTCTCAGACCGTGTTTGGGGTCGTAGAGTTGGCAGTGCCTCGATAGGTCTGACTTTCACAAGCCAGAGTTCATCATCCTGACCAGCAGGGGCGCTCTAACCGACGCCCTTCCCTCGTAAAGACAAACATTTATGTAACACTTGTGACCTTCTCCATCGAGCATTGAGAGAAACAAAGAACCTCCTTCTCTGTAGTCGTGTTAGTCTCAGACAGGTACAATCAGACACGCGTCTGAAAAGTCCACGCTTCAAGTGTCAAACTGTGCCACGCGCACGGAGCGCGCACGTAAGATGCAGCAGTCACGCTAAAGCAATACAGTAGTGAGTGAAGCAGTGACCTTCAAAGGATAAAAGATTGACTTATTTTAAGAAGCGACAACCAACATTTTATACATTCACTAACAAGCGAGGCTTGGAAGGCACTAAAATAAATCAGAGTACATATCCTAGCTGTGAATTATCATACATTTGCAGCAAATTCTTATGGCTGTATCACACAACAACAGGGGAGTTCAGACAATGAGAAATCAGCTGCTGCGAACTTTTCTTTGTGCTCGTAACATAGCGTAACATTTCCAAGTGGCGCATTCAAAATTAGCAAAATTTGTCAAGTACCGAAAACCCAAAGTATCTTTGAAATGATGCTCCACTTATGGTGTGCAGCATTTTAGACCCTGATATCACAGTAAAGCGACATTTTAACAGCATTCGGTACTTCCATACAGCAGCTGCACACACTGATATAAGGCAAGCTACATACAGCATTTCAGATCAAGGCTCTGCTCTGGCTGTGAAATATCTTTGAAAATACACTTTGGGTTTACAAAATAATAAAAAAAAACATTTTTTGATTAAAGCGAGAACCTGAAGCGGACTTAAACAGCATTGGGATTTCTCTGCATCCGTGTGAAAATGAAACCCAGACCTGCTGAGCTGTGCGGAGCTCTTCCTTCGGTTTCCTGGAAGCGAGCATGCGTTCAAAGCGCTGCAGTTTTACGACGTTCTGTTTTAAGGCGCTATATCTACCAGTTTAAGCTTGTATTACGGGATGAAAAAGAGTGAAACCAATAGACTTTAGCTAAACCAAAAAAATTAGGGAAGCAAAAACTCCTTTTCAAGACATACAATGATTTGCAGTAACTTAAAAGTCAATTAAACAAAGAGCTGTGGCTTCCTCTAAGCCTTTATGAGAAGAAACGTGTCGAGTTGGAACCAGTCAAATAAATACTCATGTGAGTGTGGATGGAAATAGCAGCACAAACAATCTCCAGCAACAATTACTGGGCAGTGCTCACTGAAAAGTACTTTTAAAACTAGCAGCAATAAACGGCTGCATGTGGAAACCACCAGAACCAGTAGGCGACGTTCAAGAGCTTCACTCACGCACTGAGTAAAAGAACAACATTTTTAACTGTCCGTCCATCTTTTCCCTGAACACAACAGGAGTTCCGGATGGACACATCCCAGTTCTTAACCTCCTCATTTATAGAATACAGCATCAGGAAGCTCCATCGCAGAGCGTCACACAGTGTTAAAGCATTTGAAAGGCCATATAAATAGTCAGAATATAAATACGTGCACACCAAGAAAGACACGGCCACTTTGGGTGAAGCTTGTTGGACGACTCAAGCAGGGGCAGCTCGCCTGTAGAAGTCTTACGTCGAGTCGAAATACTCCGGTGGACAGTTTGAATAGCGCATCACGAGGTACGATAAATCGCCGGCTGACCGGTACGATAATATCTTAATTTAAACCTTCCGGCTATTAAGTCAGCGAAACCCTTTTCAAAGGCTTCAACCTCTTTGGAACGACCTCATCATATTGGCCCCGCTGCAGAGGAGTCACTGACAGCTCAGGGACGGGTTACTGAGCCAGTCCCAGATCTGGATCATCTCCTGCGGGGTCCTCGGGTGAACCAGCATCAAACTCTTGTAGGCGCAGGCGTTCGACCGGTACTTCTCCTCAATGCCGAAGGTCCTGAAGCCTTTGTGCTTCTCAGGCGCTAGCCCTAGCTTCCTGAGACACATGCCTGTGTAGACATCATCTATCGGGTAGAGCATGACATGTTGGGACACGTTGTGCAGACGAGCAGCGAGGTCGCCCGAGTAAAGGTACCCGCCTCCCCCTGCATACGGAGGGTACTGTCCAATGAACATGCTCTCTGGGACAAAGTATTTGACCTTCTTGTCTCTATGTGGCCCAGCGTTGGTGATCACGTCACCCACGAACAGGTCCATGGCTTTGGGCTTCGAGAGGCCCTTGAGGAAGTCCAGAATGCGGTAGGTGTTGACAAAGACATCGTCGTCGCCTTTGAAGATGAAACGAGCACCGGGACAACGGGTCTGGATCCAGTCAAGGAACAGAACTTCCTTGACAGTCAAATTGAAAAAGGAATCCCTGTAATCCCACTGGATTATGTCTTTATGGCGGCTGCTCTCGTACTCCAGTATTTCAGAAAGATCTGGGTGGTGGTCGCCAGCTGTGGTGTCGCCAAGAAGGAAGATGGTGACCACCGTCTGGTTGGCCATCACGCCGGCCCGGCCCCACGACTGACGGATGGCCTGGCGGCGGTCGAAGTGAGGTGCCAGGGATTTGACGGCAAGGAGCAGGAATGGTTGATCCTTACAGATGCCCGGCTGGTCAACCAGGATTGGGTAGGAGCGGCAGTGCATGTAAAGCAGGAAGTCCTTGAAACGCTCCGGCAGGGAGTTGTAGTCTTTAACCTGAGTGCTAACCCTGATGTTAGCTTGGCAGGGGTCAGAACTTGAAATGGTGTCGTTGGGCCAGCCCGGTAAGTAAGTGGTGTTGGATCTAAACACCAGGATGGGATTGTTCCGAAGGTCCAACATCTGCTGCTGGCGGTTCCAGAACGCCGGGCTGGGAGTCAGATTGTTCCAAAAGGGCTTGGAGGGGATCTTAAGCTTGAGCTCTTCACTTTTGTCTCGGCTGCTGTTTCGAGAGATGAGGATGAAGATGAAGAGGTTGATCATCATCACGGTCACCACAAGCTTCAGCCTCACCCGCACCACCGCCATGACAGTTTCCTGCACCTGTCAGCCAATGGGCAGACACACAAACAAACAAATTATGATCGTACCAATGCGAACAAATTTAACACCGACAAAATCACACGGGGTGGCATGAACATTTCATATTCGGGAAGAAAAAAAACACAAAAAACAAACTTGGGCTGGATTAAATATAAATGTTGATTAGACTCCTCCAGATCATACCATAGAGGCCATTGATCAGAGGGCGATCATAGGTTCGGTAATCTTCAAGTTACATCAGTAGTTAGATTACAAACCGGCGCTCGACTCAGTCGACACACTTAGTTAGGGCGGCCCCTGCCAACGGGGTTTAAACCCATTAACCACAAATCCTTCTCTCATAAATAAATCTCATGGCACTGTGATCATTTTCAATTAAAACAATGAATTCATTCTCTCAAATCCTGCAATTCAGCAACCAAAAGATGCTCAGGTCAGCCAGCAGGGTGTGCACGTGTGCCCATGCACGTTCACTCTTGTACCAAGACGAGACACTTTCAACTCAAAACTAATTATTAAGCTGCATGAATGCCTAAACTGGGAGTTCTGGCTATTTGTCCATAAGTAGCATAATCATTGACCAGAACAAGGTTGACTTGAGGTCAAGGTGTCAGATTATCCTGTGACGTCGTCTAATGTGAAATCTATAACCTCAGCCGTTATCCCATTCATTTGCACAACTGTCTTTTGTTGGCTAAAGCTGACAACATGTCGACTCACTGGAAATGTAATGGCAGACAATCCTACAGGTAACTGGGGGACGTTGCGTCACCTGTAACTAGGTCAGGTTTGAGTTTACATCTTTGCACACCCGTATTGTATCTAATGAGGATAATCTGGGATGTATTTTCAAGAGAGAGACGTCTTCAGAGTTTGTCATTGTGGGATCGGTGTCGGTAACACAAAAGGGGTTCGCTGTGGACTGCAGTGGTTAAAATACGGAAGTTGCTGCAAAGAAGCTGCATGTTATTGTCTAAAATGTAGATAGTTAACTTTGCTGCAACAACACAGAAGGTCTATATACCGGTAGTCACCATGACGACACAATTATTGTTACCAATTCAGCATCTCAGGATGTTTTGGATATACAAATCTGCTTCCTCCTTTTCGAGATCTGAAATTAAATCCTCCTTTCAGCAGGATTTAATTTCCTCGGGTTTCTACTTTGGCAGGTTAGAAACACTTTCTTTCCTCCACTTCCATTCATGAGCCATTATTTGAAATTCTTTTTTTGCAATAGGTTTGTTGACCAGATGATCAGAAAACACTGATCAAATTATCCCTGATCACCACAATAACTTGTTTTCAGGACGCTGAAGGTTGAATCTGATGTTAAAGTGCGGTGTGTTTGCCTCATGGCACACCATTACTAGTTCCTCTTGACACGCAGTGTGAACTGAAGTGAACTCAGAGGTTGTGGCGTAAACCCCCTCCTCCACTTAGAGATGATTGCTCTACTTTGATGGCTTCTTTCACCCCCGTCCCAAACCATTTGTCACCGGTTTTGTTTTTCTCTTTGGTCTTGTGGGTGAACCGGTATTTGTCTAAAGGTGTTACCGTGTTTGAAGCACTCCAGGTTGTGTTCAAATAAAATCCTTCTTAATCTTAATCTACGCGTGTGTGTGTGTGTGTGGATCCTGTCTAGGGAAGCAAAATGGCATCTTGATGAAACAACAGCTTCCAGGTTTTGTAAACTGTCAGTCCTGAGAGGTGTAAACACCCACCCACCTGCATCGGCCTGTAGGCGTTCCACTCCATCATTTAAATGCCATCAATTACGGCTTTACTGTCATTTGTGCATATACATGCACGCAAGAGTAGATATGGACACAGAACACGCCGTTCACGTGAAACAGACAGGAAGTACTGCATATGGGTAGTTTACATTAGTAATTTATGGCTGTCTACTCTGTACCAAACAGGCTAAAATGAGGGGGTTGAGTGTTTAGAGTGTTTGAGTGTTTAGGCAACTTGATGTAAAATTAAAATAGTGCAGATCTCTGAATGTTTGAACAGAAAGTTTTAAAAATGCATGAAATACACAGTTCAATGACAATATAGGGCACTCTATTCTAATCTAGATTAAGACTGAGAGGAGGGTTTGGCCTCAGACTGGGAACTGGCTCGGGATGGGTCCAGTTTGGGTCTCTCAGCAGTGAAACTTCTAATGGAAATGCAAATCAGCACAGCGTGGTTGGACCCAAAGTGGCCAAAAGTGTATGGAACCGTTAGTACTGACATCTGCTGTCTAATCTCACACGCAGTGACTTTGCACAAATGAAAGCTGCGATCTTTAATTCAGGGATAAAATGCCTCTGATTACGGATAGAAACCCTTTAATATCCTTTTTAACGGCCCACGCCTTCTCTCATAACTCAATAAGTACAACTCAAAGAGTTAATTGATGAAATGATGCCATAGAAGAAGACAGTAAATAAATGATGACTCATTATCCTCTGTCAAAAATTAGTTTAGATAAAATTTAATCCCATTATAAATTTAGCAATCTCACCAATCAGGCAGGCCTCGTGTAATCCTAGATGATAAAGAGGTCTCTTCTCAAAGAAAGACATGAAAATTCACACTTTGTTTTTCTTGCATGATAGGTATTTGTCATCTACATGCATGTAAAATTCTTCCTATGAAACCCCCAGTGGGCTCTGGAGGGAAATCGGGAAACATTTTCACAATTTAATTTAGGGCTGCAATAATTCTGCGATTAAATAGAGTAATTTGATTAGAAAAAAACCTTGATTTGTTGCCTCAAGGATTCGTTTAATTAGTGTTGCATATTAAAATCATAAAATGTGTTCGTTTTATACATCTTGAAAATATTCTGAAACACTTAAAAGCATTTTTAATCAGATTATTCGATTAACCGTATGAATTGAACGATTGCTTAAATAATCAAGAACTGCAGTCCTAATTAAATTATTCCATCCATTTCTTTACCAGGAGGTTATCCCAGTAATTCCAGAACTACAGATTTGGCAGAAGAAACAGTTTCTGGCAGTAAGGAGAAATCTTCCAACGTCAAAAATGAACCAGATTTTATTTTTATGTTAGCATTTAGCATATTATCCAAAAATCTGACAAATTAGTAATCCATTAACCTGGCAGCATTTGCAGCAACAAACACGAGGAACAACACTTCAGGCCGGAACCTAGCAACAGCAGCAGGACAGATGGAACCTGATGCCGTTTCATTTTCATTGATCGGAAGCTGTGTCTCACTGATTGCATCTGCTGCTCAATGTGCCAGGTTGTGTTTGACTACTGGGCTTCTGATAAAAGGTTCACTCAGGTGAGGAGCGTCACCTGTGGGGGATGGGTGAGAGGCTGCAGAAAACAATGGCAGTAGTGGTTGACGTGATTTGTGTTCCTTTTTAATCGCATCTAAATGGCACTATAAAAAAAAAAAGCTTAAGCGTATTACAGATAAATAAAAATAGTGAGCAGGCCAAAACTTGCTTTACAATGAAATACGAGTCACTTCGGAAGACGCGAGTGCACAATGTGACTTCTTACCTGCAGGTCCGAGTGACTCCTCAGCTTGTGTTGTCTTGGTGTCTCCACTCGGCTCTCCTGGCCATACTTAGCCCCGCCCCCTTTGGAGAACAACAGCCAATGAGGGAGGAGGAGGAAGGTGCGTTGGAGGGGAATGTGCTTTAATCTGGAAACATGGGGGAGAAAAGGGTGCGTCAACAGCTGTGAGGAGTTTTACCTAAATCTTTTTTTTTTTTTTTATATATATGAACCAATGCTTTAGCCATATTATTTTATGAAAAAATATATATATAATCAACAGATCTATCAATGCTAAAAGCTCACAGACAGGATGGTGCGTGAGTGACGGACACCGACGTCTCAGCAGGATTGAAAGTGACTCAGAATGGATGGAATAAAACACACTGCCCACTTCTTCGTCTGCGTAACAGTGGGTGCAAGTAGTTTACGCTACAGCTGTGAGCAGGCTTTGTCTGAAGAGAACAAAATACAGCTCAGCGTTCATTCACTCACAGTAGATATACTAATGTTATGTAATCATCAGGTCGTAATTTACATAACCTGAATGTCCAGGGAAAGGTTTTGTCAAGAGAAAGTAGCATTACAGTAGTTTGTAGCGATGTTTGCAGGCGTCAGATGTTCACAAAAACCCCACTAAATCACGAATAAATGACAGAAATAAATATTCAGGTTATTCTGTCTGGGGTTCCTGCGTAGCCCAAAGGTAAATGCAGGTCGTTCACTGCCTCGCTTGAAAAACACGAGGGATTGCTGCATTTACCAGGAGATCCCAACGGAAACGCAGGTGGCCTTCTTTCCACAGATGCGCTCTAATGGAAGCTTTCAAGGATTTGCATTAGCTGAGAGATTTGTACTGGCCCCTGTCATTTTCCCGCCGTGGGCTTTGAGGTCGTAGGCATGCTGCTGCTTGCACATCTGCTGTGCTCCACTTCCACTGTGCTGCACAGGGATTTCAAAATTAGTCCATGAATAATGGTTCTCAGTTATTTTCATGTGAATCGTATCCAGAACAGATGACCTATTATTTATATGGCTTTAAATATTGTATGGTACAGGGTAAAGCTCTCTCTCTGCACATCAAAAATCATCTCTTTTATTTAATTTACGGTGTGGAGGATAAACACAAAATAATAAAAAATTCCCACTTAGTGGCTTTTAAGTACAGACTTAGAAATCAGTCCTTTGGCTAACCAGTTATTTTCAAGCGGCATGTAATTAAATAACACAAGACATTTTAATGTTTCGTGTAAGCAGATAAAACGGTAAAACCTGACTGCAACCCATGAATAAATGTCCTTTTCTTTTGTGAAACAAGCAGGATCTGAATTGTCAAATAACAGATTGGTGAATTTTGGTGGTATCAAGAGTAAAACTATAGAAATGCAGTGATAATTAGAAAAAGAAAAACTGTTGTGCTAAAGATCCTCTTTGTGCACACTCTGCAGGGTTTGTTAATAATTAGAGCATCGGTTCCTGCTGGTAAAACGGGAGGTCAGCAGGTAACATATCACCTTTCACAGGTTGGTGTTAATGCACAAACGGTTTGACATATTCCCTTAAAGATTACCCAAATCCCAAAAATGTTAACGCAAATACGAGCAAAAGGAGTTAAGCAGCAACAGAATATCTCCAGTTTCTATGTGGACTCACTGAATGTACGTTAAATATGACTTGTTTGCTCCACCTTTCACTGTCTTTTTGTTTTTTCTTCACAAAAAGAAATACTTCCAAGACTTAGGTCTGTTTGACAACTTCAGAAACTCTTGCGGGTGTTCTGATAGTACAAATAGATTTTCTTAATATAGTATATCAAATGTAAAAGTATCATTAAAAATGCAACTTTTGGTTAAATTACATATTGGTAAAACAATGAATTTTTTAAACTCCCACATGCTGACATGACCCTTAAAATTCTTGCTACTGTTGACCGCACATGCATCAAGAGTTTTTGCAACACCTCCGTGGCTCCAGGGCACAAAGAACGAAGTAGAAATATCAATGGAGCAAAAGGTCCCGTGGCATTTCAGACAATTGCTGGGTCATGACTGATAAGGAGATGGGAGAGCAGAGGGGTCACATCAGGCCTCTTTAACTGGATAAAAACGGAGGAATGTCTATCAGAGAAGCATTAGGATAGAGACTACAACAAAAAAATAAAAAAATAAAGAATTCAACTGAAGTATTTCAGTAATGCACTGAACATAATAGGATTTTGCTTTTAACCCTTTACTTGCGTTTGCCTCCTTACAAAGGTTGGATGTCAAGATCTGGCTTTGAGTTCAACAAGTTCCAGCTACCCTTCAAGCTATGAAATGAAATGAGTTTCATGCTCTACTCCTTAAATTCCATGATGGAGTTTCATGTGAATTATTCACAGAGAAAAAAAAAAAACACTGTCTGCAAACAAAAATCACATGAACAGTGCCAAACATAACCAGAATGAGCACAGAAACTACAAGTTATGCACCGTTAGGACCCCAACAAAAGCACACGTAAAATGTATTTTTTTATTTTGTCCATCAGTGTTTCCTTAGATGTTGATAGATGGTACCGTTTGACTTGCCTTTAAGAACTGTGCTATAAAAATAAGTGCCCTTTTCCCTGTGCAGCAGTTTCTTTTGCTGATGATAGTAAATCATTCACCAGTTCAGTTAATTACTACAAAAGCGATATCTTTAAAGCACTACTTGACTTGGCAAAAAAAAAAAAAAAAAGTATGAGGCAATGTGGACTTTAACACGATATGACAAAGAAAGTGTGCCACAAATAGCTGAAGGACGCAGTGGGCATGTTTCTGTGAGCTGGGATCTGTCCACCTAATAGACAGAACGCAAAAGGACAACAACAAAAATCCCACTAAAACCATCCCCGGCTTGTGAAATCTACGTGGGATTGACTGCTGATTTCTTTGGCACCTTAAACTGGTTCTATTGGTTTTATGCTGTTTAACGAGCAGACTACGATACACACAGCTAGGCTAATCATTCATCATAAGGTTTGTTCAGTGAACTTAAAGCAGGCGTTTTTTTCTGAATGACGACGTGTGAAATGTTTTTCATACAACAACATTCTGTCACTGACAGCATGCTGAACGCGGAGGCCGCACTATCCATGACTCAAGCGTGCCTGCAGCCGATTGTGTTTTGCTCAGTGACAGTTGAACAACCTTCAGCGTTCGACAGATAAATAACAAGCTGGTTACCTGGCCTGGATTGTTACGGTTCTTTTCTCCCAATATCTTATTTACAAGATCATTTTCTAAATAAATGGCTGACCTTTACAGCAAAAACATTTAAGGAATAAAGAGAACATTCCGTCAGCTGACAAAATCATGGGGCACACATACTTTAAATAGAAAGGAATTCTGAATTATCAGCAAATACTTGTCACTCAGACTCTGTAAGCTAAAGGTCACCTCTCTGTGGTGGGACTCATTCACTTGCACCCAATGCAAAGTAAACTTGAAGACGTTGGAATATTTTCAGTACACAAATATACAGAGCAAAGTCCGGACAAACTATTCTGTGTGACCTGATAATGACAGACACTGAGAATATATTAAAAGCTGCAAAAATAACCATGACTAATGTTATACAAGATTTAGAGAGATTATACACAAAAATAAGCATAATTAAAACAAGAGAAGACGGGACAGCGATAGCAATCAATGCTCTTCTGAGCACTGTGATGGCTCAGCTATGAACTACAATCTTTAAATGTAAAAATTTACAAAAGCAAGACTGATCTTCACTTTTTGGTAGGTGAAAACCAACCTCATAAACAGGCTGCAAAGAGACTCACTAGTTGGTTCCTGTGGGAAAGTTTAATAGCAAGCAGTAAGTCATTCACAGTGTTCATGATGTACTCTTTAAACATACACGTTTAAATATTATCTGACTTAATTATACTTGTAGTTCATCAAATTTCATTTAACATTTTTTTTATTTACAAAGTATTCCAAGTATTAGGTCTCCACCACCTCTTGCCACCATGTCTGAAGAGATTTGTAGGGGAAACACCAACTAGCACCCATTTTTCCTATGACTATTAACAATCTTGAAAGAAAAAAATAAATTTATAGCATTATTCTGGGTAATCTTGTTTTTCAAAGCTTTCAAAATTCACCAAAAAAAGTCACTTTGATTGTGTCCGCTAGTCCTTTTCTTTACTACGATTACATTCGCTATTAAAACACGCAGAGTAATTATTTCGATACTCGGATAGAGGACCAAGTTGTCAACATCACTTTTTAGGATGTTATGACAATTGCCTATGTATTTGCACATCTAAAAAATATTTTATAATACTAGAATCGTTGTCATTAACTTCTGTCTAACTGCCTTCTGGTCCTGAGCACACGGATATATAGAAGATAAGAGGGTGAAGTTGATAAAGGATGATGAAAGCAATAATAATTAATTAGCACTGTAAAATGTGCAGGTAATAGACAACTGTGTGCTTTATGGGCAAATAAAGGAAGTATCAAGGTATACAAAAACTCTGTCTTTACCATTGATGACTCCCCGTAACAAGAGGTATTTCAAAATCAGATATTGCAGTATTTTTTCAATATGCAATCGGGATAATAAAATGCCTATATGCTGCAGCTAGTCCATCCCATCGTGTCAATGCAACTGCACTTAACCTCAACTAAGATCCATATCAAATTAGGATAATCGGGTTAAAATTTTTCCTGTGTTGCATGTTGGTAATTAAGTAAAGAGGAAAGTCACCATAACTCACAGATAATGAAGCTGTAGCCTTGGATGACCTTAAAACAACAAGCCCCTGCTGCGTAGCCATCATCAGAAAGAAAAGATACTGACCTAAAACAGTCGGTAAATAAAGAACAATTTGGGAACAAGTTAAGGAAGTCTGACGCTTTTCTTTAAAACAGTTGATGATGAGTATGTTGCACATCCTCAACTGGTGAGGACAGGAAGAAGGTATGGGGCAGAGAGAGGAAGAGTGCAGACAATGTTGCAAACAAGGTTTCAACAGACTGATAGAGAACTGGTGTGTCCTACTTTTTGGCAAAAGTGAGATGCTGTTTCTACAGTTTAACCCGGTCTCTACAAGCTTGCTTGAAAATTTCCATTATTAAGTAAGACTTCTGAAATGGTTGGGGGTCACACTAGCTCCTCTGTGACTAATAAGAACCTCGCCAAAGCATGTGCAGAATTGATTGCTCATATGTTGTCTACGCCCAAATGGTCGTATGCGTTTGCCTGAATAACCGAATGCTGTTTGAACCCAACTTTATCACCTCTGCCAAACAATTTTCAGAGAGGAGGGGGAGAACTCAAAGCCTCCAAAAAAATGGGGAACAATTTCTTTAACATGTAATAACATGTAATTTAACAGCCTAAAACCTGAACTTCCATCTTAAATATCTTAATTGACCAACAGCCCTAACCCTAAACAAATATTTAGTTCACTATTATAAATAAGCAATATAAATATTAGCAAGCTCTAAGAGAGCATGAAATGCTCTCCAATGTTACACCAGGGATATTGTATTATAACATTTCCAGTCAATCATCCATCGTTAAATATTAAAACTCCTGTTATTCTGGTAGGGTACTGGAAAGTAACTGAACACTTAGTTGGCCTGATGGAAAAACACCGGCTTCCTCCGGGTTTAAACACACACTACAAACACGTGAGGCTTTTCATTTGCTAAAAGTTATAATGTTATCTGTTGCCTCACCTACGCAGCCTATTCATGTCTGACCGATGACACTTTATTTTGCCCCGACACTTTCTATGAAGGCGTAATGAGGGCCTACGTTGCTCCACCTGAGACACCACTGGAGGTGCTGACACTGCACATCTGTGGAAACACCAGAAACCCGAGTTTGCTGCAGCTAGCGTCAGTTAGCAGCTAAATTCAAATTTGACGAGACAAGATGAAGTTTGGGAGCTTCCTCTATTTACCATCTGATTAGAGGACAGGCTCAACTGCCATGTTACATGAAGGAAAAAACAAGCCTCTTTTGCTTGTGAAATCGAAGCGTCTTGTTTGAAATCACAAACTAGAGTGACGTCATTCTGCCATTGTCTTATCTTATATAGTGTAGTCAAGCCAAAAGGCATTGAGTGGTCTATGCCACGGTGCAGCTCCACAGTCTGTGTAAAAATAAATAAAAGGCTGATAATGGCTGCTGAGTTCTGTGGTAATCAGTAAAGCAAATGAACTCTGTTGCCCCAGATGAACCAAGTATTGGCATCATGTGAAAGTAATTTGTATTACTAAAAAAATCTTCCATAAGCAGAAGCATGACTAGAAATGCATTCAGAGAGCGTAGACCTCCGCCGAGCAGCTCATTCCCCTCCTAATTGGATTTAGACCATCCCCATGGTGATTTGGATCATCATCAAAAGATTCCAAGTGGTTCTTGGCATCTTTATACAACAACCATGAAAAGTAAAAGTGAATCAGAGTTGCTGTGTCTTTGAAACAGATTTTTGAATCCGTAAATGGGGTTTTCAATGTTAACATTTAATATTCTGAACCTTCAGAGTTATATTGCCAACAGATGGACAGACAGACAAATGCAAGCGATCACATAACCCCCGCCTCGCCGGAGGTTAATATCAACTCCATTACTTTTCCTGATGAAAATCAAGAGCTCTTACAAGTTGCAAACAACAATACAAATAGATGTATGATAAACTGGAGATGAATATATTCTGAAATGGATCAGTGGGTCGAGTGATTCCTGTGTGTGGATAACACACGATATGATTGTGTATCAGACACTGAGCAAGCGGGGGGGCTCCTTAAACAGAACATTAATAGGGAGGTGGACAATGTTGGTATTGTGGTAAGTGAACTAAGATTGCAACAACCGAAGGGGCTAATACAACAAACTTATTTCACCACCGCAAGTGAAAAGGCTCTATTTATTAAAAAGGAAATCTTGCTGGGAGAGCTCAACACCAATCACAAGTTGTAAATCAGAAATAATTACAGTATTGTGTTGCATCATTAAGAATATCTTCACTACCAAAATACTACTACTACTACTAATATTCTCAGATTATCTTAAGGCTATTCACCCACCTCTATTAGAGTGTCTCAAAAGAGAGCAGAATTGTGCCAGAATGTGATGATGACGATGGGATTAGAGTACAGACCTCATGGGATGTCCTTATAATTAGTAATACACATGCGTATCTCCAGTACTCAATTTGGGATGTGCTAAAGTGATTGATCCTGACATGAGACTTTTAATGTGACTGACTTGCACACCCAAAGCAGGTTACTTTTAAAAGCGACCCCTCTGAAGGCTGATTAAAACAGCTTCTTTCCTCTCCTGCATGGCGCACCAGAATCCCTCATCCTCTCTGCAGCACTATTTGAATAAAGAATCTCCGGAAGGCTTACGACAAAATATAGTAGATACAGAAAGAGGATTCAAAAATACGATTGTCCAGTATGTCCAATGACAGCGAGGGTGTCCCTGAGCAGGAAACTGGAGCTCCCATCTGCTCCTCAGAGCCGGGGGAGAACATCGGCCAAAAGGAAGCTGCAGGGAATTACTGTTAATTTAGTCAGTGTTCCTGTGCTTGACCGGCGTAATGTCAAGATGCCAGCATAAAATAAACGTTTCTGTCTTGGAAAAATCAAACTATACAGTTTCAGCCGTTGCTATTGTTGAGGTCTCGGAGGACTTTGATCCAGCAGAGCTTGTGGATAACTAGATTAACCACGATACAAATCAAAGGAAAATAAAGGGCTCGCTATCATGAGTAAGAAATAGCAAACAGAACAGGACGTCCCGCAGCCTCCGACACATAATACAATTTGAAAAGTGTAAAAACAGAGCTAAACTGCAAAGTATATATCTTTGTTTCAAGATTCTTCAGTTTCTAGAACAACTTGTAAAAAGAACACGCACACACGAAAACGTTGCTCGAGTGATTGTAGATGTATCTTGCAGGTATCGGAGAAAATGACGTTCTCGCTGTTACCTCGTAATATTGCATTGGCGTTTTCCATTCGTTTGTGCATCTCGGGTTGCAGTTGCTTGTCAACTCAGTGTTTACATTCGCTAGGGCGGCAACTAATGCTCATTTAATCTCGGATCCACCTACGAGGTTCATTTACACTGAATTTCTTTAACACAACAAACATAAAAGTAGAAAATTCTGATTTGAGCGGCAGGAGCCACGTTATACTCGACACATTTATTAGTTTAATTTATCTAATATATAACTAAACTAACTAAATTTATTCCCACGCCTCTTCAGCTCGTGATTTATCAGGGCTAATACATTGACTACTTTCAAGGTGCTAACGATATAGCATATCTTATTACCCACACCCGGCTGTAATGTTACCTTTCGTCACTTATCTTTGAGTTTACCTTACTTTCGGTAACCTTCCCAATGAGAGGTAATAATAATAAAAAAAGTATTCCTGTTCCTGAAACACACTTTTACTTTCATCCTACATCGAGTAGCGCACACACAAGTGAAGTAAGTCAGCTAACTCACTCGACAGGTTAGCTCAGAAGATCGTCAACAATGATAGGAGCTTTAGTTAACGTTACGCCGCCTCGGGAAACTCCTCCGCGCTTCGCGTGAACTCACTTATTTTTTTGGTGGGGGGGGGACAAAAGTCACTCCAACAACCGCGGAGAAGTTAATCCATCCATACGGTCCTCCCCGGCGGCGACGCGGCGTGAATTCACGGCGGGCTGACGTTGTTCTCGCCACGGAAGGAAGACAAGTCACTGAAGAAGAGCGCTTTGAACAACTGACTCCGTCTCTCACCGAGTGTGACGCCGCAGTGCTGGTTGTGGGCGGGGCCACGCTCATAAACGCACCAATCGTCACCTGAGGAAGGGGGAGGAGCCGAGGCCAGATAAGGCGGCCTCGCCTCCACGCGGTGGGTTCACCGGACCGTCGTCGCGAATAACAAGATTCCGTGAACGTTTTCTAAACCGGACAGCACTCACCCCCCCCCCCCCCCACACGTCCGTGTTCGTCCATTATGTCGCTTCACCCAAAAGCAATAGTCCCGTGATGTTTTAGTAACCTCAGATTATGAGTCATTATCCACGAAAACCAACTTCCTGAGTTAAAAAAAAGAAATCAGTGGAATCAATGTGTGTTCAATGACTGATCAAGGAAACTTTTCCAAGTTGTAACACAATCATTTATTTCACAGTGGAATTTTTTTTCATGAATCATACGAATTCCAGATACACGAATCATAAGAAGACTTTGATGTGTTCTAAATCTTACGGCGATGCGATGATGATGATGATGAATATATTTATTAGATAGAATGTTAGAGTACAAGTACAGTCAAACAGTAGCATGTATTACAGTACAAGTACAGTCAAGCATCCTGTCTAAGAGGAGCATGTCAGAAAAACCCTTGCGGTCTTGTTTCCGTTGAAAGTCCTTCGTACATAAATCATTGACATTTAACAATACCAATAAAATAAAAATAAATTACTCCACAGATGCAAAATAACAATAAATTAAAAAGACACATAATATGTAAAATTTATTATTGTCTCTCTTGTTTGTTCCATTACAAGAACAAGGAGTTCCGGTTTATCTTGTTTTACCTCTGAGCTAATAAGCACCTCATTGTTGTCAAATGATACTCAAGCTCCGCTTCCATTAATATTCAAATGTGTTGTCTCTCTTTTGCTCATCTCTTGTGTTTTCCTTTTTATTCTTTGTAAAGATCACCGGTACTGGAGGGTGTAAGGAAGGCAGTAAGGCGGCAGCTGGAAGTTAAGAGCTATGGGATGTCTAAACAGCAGGGAGCCAGTGGCCACCCTTAACGATCTACATCAGGACAATGGAGGTCTGTTTTCTGAAAGCTTCATGTCTTTTTGTGTTGGAAACCAACACCTGGTCCTGCAAAAGAAGGAGCTGATAACGGCCTGTGCTCATAAAAAATAATTCTGAAGTTAGAATATGATGTAATGCCATATGTTTATGTGATCAAAATATAAACACTTAAAAATATTAAAAAAAACATGTCATGGTTTCCTGGATTCGGTCTTAGCTTAGCTGTTAGTTGTGCAAACATTAGCTTGTTTACAGCCAAACCATCTGAATTTGCAATTTAAAATAATTGAAGCTTACTGTAATCACATAGACCTCAGCGGTCAAAACGGGCATATCCTGTATGGATCCCAAATATCCCTGTGAAACCAGACATAACACAAGAATAGAGATGAACTTGTGATGGCCATTCTCCTCTGCAGCCTCTTCTGGGCATCTCCTCCATCAGCTGCAATAAATACACACACACATACATATATATATATATACTGTAGATATTCATACATCTTTTTCATTTGCAATACTTTAAAGAACATGCAAAAGTTAGTTGTGCTTCTTTATATATATTTATATATGTATATTTTATTGCCATCAAATCTGGAGTTTGGATGTTCTCCCCGTGTCCACGTGGGTCTTCTCGGGAGTATTTAGGATTAATGTCACAGTTACTTCAACTGGCATCCTCTTCAATAGGCAATTACCGGTAGTTGGAAAACTGACGGCGACTCGTAGTTATTGCGTCCTCTTTTTTTTATTTTTATAACAGATGACTCTGTGCCCTCTTGTTTGTGGCTGTTTATTATTTCATGCACATTCGAGCCATCTACCTATTGTGTCACCAGAAAAGAGGGCAAGGTGCTAATCCTGACTGCATTAATGAAACAGGTCAGGAAGAGCTTGGCGACCTGACCAGGACTCAGGTGTCACTTCCAGCCACCTCCCACAGTCTCAGGTGGTCAATGCAGTGTTGATTGCTGTCTATGCTGATGTGCATGCTGTGCGCGCACACACACACACACACACACACACACACACACACATACACACACCGTAGAAATAGAGGAAACGCCTCAACATCTAAACCTGCATTTTGTCCAATGTGCAATTTTAACAGACTTCCAGACCGTTCTGTCCAGATTCCAATGATCAATATCTCATTGAAGGGAATGTTCTTGTCTTTAGGTAGCATCTGTAAAATGTGTGTTTGAAAAACAAAAGTTATTGTGAGAACATGTTTTTGTTCATTTACATATTTTACACATCTTAATAAAAATATGCAGTATATATTTATTTAAGATTCAACACCCCTGGGTTTCATCTTTAGGATTAGTTTCTGAAGGACGCCTTTGTATAATCTTAAATGCACACCCCCAAAGAAGAGACCCCCAGCAGACAGACCTTTCCAGAGGCAATAAATTAATGAACAGATGCTCTTTTTTTTTTTAGGCTGAGAGGAGCAGCAGCAAATTAAAATTCCCACACAGGAAAATCTATGGTTTAAATGAAACAAATGCTAAACTTTAAAACAGAAATCCTTCATTCAACACTTTGACCTGAATTCTTTGTTATTTGTCTCTTCGATGTTTCTGTTGGACCAACAATAACAGCTTTGTAGCTGCATCCTGGCAGTGATGTCATTGGGTCCTGTGACTATCAGTTTGTTCCTCCAACACGGCCGAAAACCATTTTTCCTGCAACAGATCAGAAGGCAGCGTGACCACAGGCACAGACGGAAGCAAAGGCAAACTTGAAGTGCATTTAATAACAGACCAACATCATCAACTCCCTGCCCTGCATCCACACAGGTGCATCTAATTATTCAGGAAACAGGTCTCTACTCAGAATCTCTGAGACACTCCATTAGATGGCAGCGGAAAGGCAATGTGCTTGAAGCAAGAAGAGGATTCTGAATAGAAATAATGTGTGAGGCAACAAAAGGCATCTCTGATCCAACACCTCTTATGAAATTAACTGAAACTCAATTCACTGCAGAGTGTAATGCTTACATAGTTCACGATTACATTTTCTTTATATTCCTACATAGACAGCTTTATTTTTTACTCCTGACACTATAAACTATTTGGATGGTATTTTTTTTGGGGGGGGGGGGGGGGGGTAGCACTGTCTTTCAATGGACATGCTTTTGATAATCTGAATGGAGATCTTGCTCAGCTGTAAGTGTTGATGGCGAGGCGATTATTACCCAAAGTCAATACGATAAAGCATAAGCGTGATCTTTCGCTGGTTGGACAGTTAATCATTATCTATCAGTAGCTACGGTACATAGTTACAGCGCTTAGGGGTCGACAGAGGATGTTTTCCTGGCTGGTTAAAAACATGTGAAAGCTTTCACATCAGTTGATAAACACATCCCATAGATTTCAGAGTGATTTTTGCCTTCCTGTATTTGCCGGTTATTTTGATACCCGTTTATGATCTCGAGATGCTGAGAGCAAAGACACTGTAAATCCACCAGGGAAAACTCGGCAGGATGTGTCACTTATGTCTGACCCACAGGGCCATGGGATGCGATCCGATGCCTCCCCACTGTGCAATTTCTCATGAATTTGGTTTTAAAAACGTGCGTGCATAAGTGCGTGTCTGTCTTTCCTCATATCGTAGCTCCTCGCGGAAACCTCGGGGTGCGTCACGTGGAAAGCAGAAATGAAAGTGAAGTTTTTCTCTTGGCTGCTACAATTGACAGAAAGTCATTGGAAATGAATGGCCCAACAGATCCATTTTGGGTCTGGGCCCGTTTCCCGGTCACGCTGTTTCTGGACCATAGCTGTCCAGTAAGCATTGAACTTGCATATTGGCAGTGTTCATGTGACACTGAAGTGTCTGTGTTGGTTCCGCCACGTCCACAAATCTCACCAGGCAGGAAGACGTTAAAAAACTTTCTGTGCAGAAACATCTGTTTATTCAACACGGTAACTTTATCGGCCAAGAAATTGCTATTGACTTCCACTCAAACAAAACTGGCACGCATTTTAATCTGATGCCTAAATAGCTTGATGTTTACCTCACAACTCTGACCAGACAACGCCTGATGGATCACAGCTCATGCATGCTGCTGGTGCCGTATTACATTACGCTGTTTACTTCCAGATATCATGGAGCCACACAGTTTTTCTGCCTCCATATTTCGTTTTGAATGCAGTTGACCGGCATGAGTGCGCGGGCCAGACCGACCGGTTTGTTACATAAACCCTGACGGTTTATGGTTCTTTTCTTTTATGGGCAATAACATTCAAAAACAGCACATCAGAATTAATCTGATTTTTAAACAAAAGCACACAATAAATTGAAATGGAAACGGATCAGAGCAGCGTCCCATTTGACTTTAGCTTGTGAACCCAATGACTCTTTTCCATGGTCCCACTAGGTGTATTATTGGCTTGGGGATTACCCAAAGAAATAACATTTAACGACAAAATCCATTGATTATGACAGTTTGGGCGATACTGTCTAGGAAAACCCTCATAAATCCTTTTTAAAAATGTGATTTGACTCGTTTTACGTCTGGTTCAGGCCGGTTCAGTTAGGGTTTGGCTTCAACTAGGTGCTGTGTTGTTGTCAGAAATAACAAGTTAAGCATGAAACCATTGCTGAAATGCTCCAGGTCAACATGCATGACCGGCTGCATGGCGGGGAGGATCCGATCCACCCTCAGCCCTTCAGTTCTGATTCAGAGTTTTCAGGGAAACGGCTCCTAAAGCCATGACATGCAATGAGAAATACGCACACATAGAGGAAGTGAGTGAGGGATGTCATCGTTTTAAAATCACATGTGCCCAACAGAATCAAACTAAAATATTCCAAATCATTCCTTAGTCTATGCGACTCTCCCATGAGGACGCCAGAACCTTTGATGAATGCAGATCTTCATCCCTTGTCAATTACCCGATCACGAGCCTCATGGTTTATTTCTTGGTTTCTCATCCCTATCACGAGGTTAATACGACTCATGTGTGGCAATGCCACGTTAAACGAATAAAAACGACATCAAAAAAGGATCAAGCTCTTTATTAAACTTTCTCAAATGAAGAATGTGGGGCGATGCTAACTGGTTTAGCCTTTTGTAACCACATTTGCCTGAATCCATAGTTCACATTTGAAACTGCCCCGATTTGCAAAGAGATGCAGAATGATTTTCAATAAAATGCTGCCGTCTTCGGCGGGGCAGACGACCTTTTCTGTGGAAGATCACTTGACTTGATTTCTTAATGAACTGCATGGTGAAAAAACTGCCCTTATACATCTCTGAGGATTTATTTAATGCTTCAGGTTAAAATCACTTGACTCTGTCGCCCGTCGGTGTGTGTGTGTTCAGAGACCTTATCGGATTCACAGAAACCCAACTGGTTTCTCTGGAAACGGAAACCAGAGCGGTGGCGGCAGGTTCCCAGAATGAGCAGAGACATAAAACCATTTCACTATGAAAATTTGCACACTTTTACTTTCATACATCAAGATGTATCTTCATACATCTTGTCTGTGCTGCTGATGCCAGATGTTCTACCCAGAACGACCTTGAGTGTCTTAAGCTGACAAGATTGATCTAATAAATACTTTTAAAGGCACACAGAACAAAAAAAAAAAGAAGAAGCTGGAGCAACAGCAGCAGAGTTTGTCTCAAACATCTAATAAGAATCTTCCTGATGGTCATTTTAAGATGACCTCCACAACCCAGACCGGGGGTAGTAGCGTCCAGCCCAGACTTTGTGGCTTTGCCGGCGACGCTCAGCGAGTAGCCAGTCTAATCAGAGCAGAAACAGATCAGCCAGATACTGCCTGAGATGAGAGGAGCAGCACAAACAGAACCACAGCATGAAACCCTGCTGGAACAGCATCAAGGCTCTATTGTCAGGGGCCAGAAACACAACAGAGCTGCAGGCACGTATTCTAAACACACAGGAAGACATTAGCCTTCTCAACAGCGACGCACAAAAACCCCACAAACATGCATTCCTGAATATTTGCACACAAACGATTTGAAATCAAACCATCGCTTCTAATAGTCCACTTCCTCTGAAGCAAATCTCTATCTCCTTTGATCAACATTTTTACGGGCGTGTCTGAACAGTGTGTGTCTATGAAGGGTCGAGTCACAAGACTATGTTGTTGTCATTGGCATATTTAAAACCTTTCTCCAATGAACCAATTTCCTAAGTGCAGCATCGATGAAGCGGAACAGGATACGGCCACTTCAAAGGGTTAAAACCCCTCCGTCTCTGATTGGCTGCTGGTGCAGCTTAAAGGAATTTTGATCAGATTTTTAGAAACGTGCTTGTTCACTGTTTTGTAAGACAAACGCATTGTTTTGATACGCCTATCTATTCAGGCACTAGGTGTTTCCTTTATGCTATGCTAAGCTAACTTGCGTCGGCTCAAGCGACATTAGCGCTAGGAGCAAGAGAGGCCTCGACCGGCATTGCTCTTAAACTTCTGAAGTTAAATAAATGTTTTATGCATCTTGATTAAAGGATGTTTCTCTGTTTGTTTGTCAGGGTAAAAAAAAAATACAAAATCTCGCTCAAAGAGAAAAACTAACAGCAAAGTGTTCCGTGCACCGACACGTGTTGGCAAATGCTTCTTAATATAGACAAGCACACACACACACACACACACACACACACACAAGAAAATGTGGGGAATCACATTACTCCCTCCAGTCCGCCGTTAGTCGAGGTTATTAAGATTTTATCGCGTTCATGTGATTTTCTGATCACAAGCAAAATGGATAATCACGGCCACTTCAAATATTCGCTGAAATAAAAGAAGCAAATTATTATTATCACTGCCGCCTGATCGAATATAACTAAAAGCTACGACTTTCACGTGGTCTAATTTTGGGCAAAGCAAAAAAAAAAAAAAAAAGGCTCTTCTTATATACTTGAACTGGGATCCCGCTCGGATCCGACGCAGCGAGGGCCGTCTGAGGACAAGATGGGATAGATGACATGTAAACAAAGGCGGCGCAGAGCGAACCTCCTTATAATATATATAGAGAGAATAAAGCATTAGCATAAACTAAATAGAATAGACCGAGCAACTGCCTCGGCTTTGCATCCCAGTCCCAGGCGCTCCAGCCATGCCTATAAATGGGAATCCCTCTATCTGTTTCTCTCTCTGCACCTATAAGTCTTTGTTCCGCTGCTTCATTTGTTTGAGATGTCTGCTAAACAGAGATTTAACATTTAAAGTGCTTGGAGAACAACCACAAGGCGTTTGTATATATCTTCATTTTTTTTCTTCCTGCACACCAGAGTTTGAATCTGGCAATCTGATTGGATTTGCATGATCAACCTCTCAATGGCTCAATGTTGAGGCATCGCAGGCTTCCTTTCAGTCCTAGTTGACCGTTTGGCCTCTGGATGAAAATCTGCTCTCTTTAAATCTAAAATAACGACGCTTTTTCCAAGTTAGCTTCCGGTCTTCACCTGTTTGGTGCAGCGGGCTGTTACAGGGAATATCAGGCAGCCAATAATTACTGTGAAAACAGTAAAGTTGTTGGATGAACGGAGCACAAAGAGGCTTTGAGGCTCTGTAAGGCATAGCTGAGACCTTGAGTGACTTACCATCACACACCAGAGCCCCTGTTGTTGTAAAAATATTCATTAAAGCTGCAGTGTAAATGTTATCTACTCCGGTTACATTTGCCGCTCTCTCACTTCTCTATTTCGTCACCTTGCTTCCCCTCCGGCGGTCGGTTGAAAACACAGCATTGAAAAGCTGCCTCTGTCTCCTTGCTTTTATAAAGGTCACTTAACACCGGTGGCTTCTGAGAGCGCCGTCTGTATGGCTTTGAAAAATAAGCATCCGGTTCACCCTCATGTAACCAGTGAGGGAATTTTACCGGATATGGTTTAAACACCTCTTAAAAACTAACTGATAGATCAAATCAAACTAGAAAACGACAATCAGAGATTGCAGACCCTCGCCTCCAAAAGACTATTCAATCTTGTGAGACAGTAAACAGGGCTTCCGGATCAGAGGGGCCTGCTGCTCCGGAACGTACTACAAGCCATCTTCTGGACTTTTTTTCCCATCATGCCATTCGTGTCCCTCCCTCTTAAAGTGGCAGTTTACAGCACAGGCACAATTCCAGATGTAAAAATAATTCTAGAATCTGGACCCAGATCCGGATCAACGCCATTCTCGGGGAGGACCGAGCCACGGACAGAACCTTGCTTGTGTAAAAATTTCAAGTCGATTGGGTTACTAGTTTTTGAGGTATGCGCTCGGACAGACAAACAAACAAGCAAACAGACAGACAGACAAACAGACAGACAGCAGATGATGCTGAGAGGCCTGCTGGTGATGACTGTTTACTCAGCCCACTCTCCAATCCAACACTGCCACTATTCATCCCAAGCCAACACACCGAGGACCCCGCTGGCAAACTGAACACACACATTCACAAATACCGGTACTAGATGTTTAGACTGTAGACTGCTGTGTGTGTGTGTGTGGGACTTATTTAATCATCATCATACTATTTAATCATCAAACAAATAAACACGTTAGTATTCTTTGTTCTTTTTCTAGAATTATGAGTTTCTGAATTGTGTATATTCCTACATTGTGTATATATATTTCTTCTTTGTCCTCCAGTGAACTGGTAGGTGTTATTTTTTTTTGACCCAATGCATGCTGGGATATGTTTTATTCATAACCTGACTTTCCCCCCCAACATGATGGATAATGTCATATTATATTTAAATACTTTAAAGTTTAAAGTATTTAAATATAATATAACATTATACATGTTTAAAGTTTAAAGTTTAAACAATATTACAGGTGATATGAAAAGGAAGTTTCACGGACTTACATCTTATGTCTTTACACTCAAATAGCACCACCGTGTGGACAGATTTGGAATTACATCTGCAACTCCTGGTTATGCTGTGAAGCGTTACGTCTTGATTCCAGGAAGGAATTGTGTTTTGTTTGAGGCTGTAAAGGAGAATTAAGGGGAGTAAATAAAATAATTGCCAGCTCCAATGGATCAATATATCCACATTAGAGGAACTGGAGCAGATACAAAGAAATGCATATAGTACTCAGAGTAAAATCACACAAACATCCCTTAATTTTAAGATATTATAATTAACACATCATTCCTAACTTTAATATGTCATATAGTTTTGCTTTATTGACTGGATAATTCCCATATCCCGTTGTCTCCTTCGGTTCCTGATCTCCCTGGAGGCTCTTATAGGTAGATGGATTGGAGATAAGATATAGAGGCAGACAGGAGACAGATGGGAAGAGGATCTGGGTCACGAGGTGAAGATTTGAACACCTGTAATGACAGTAATAAGAACCTCAGTAAACAGATTAACTCAGTTGGCTCTAGGCTGTGTTTGCTCCCTATCCAGCTTTGACTGTCAAATCCCAAAAGTCCTGCAGCTGAACTGTGGCCACGCTTCTCTTTATTTAATCTAGGCAGAGGCATTTAAGCAAAGGTTTTGGGAGCTTTCCACCTCTGCTACTGGACCATAAAGGTCATAAAGTTCTATACAGGACACTGCACCTACTCTCTACCACTGGCAGGATAACAACATTTAGCTCACAATAGAACTCCACGCACTGTAGTAGTCCCAATATAGCAGTGTTGATTTGCATAATTATTCCCATTACTTTCGTTCTCAGAAAGATTTTCCACTGCAGCAGTGAAATCACTTTTATTCTTCTCTAAGTTACCTCAGACTCACAGTAACGTTTCGAAACCAAGTATTTTAAATCTGCCCCGTCAAATTATTCACTTTTATGCTTTAAAATTGATACCAAATAATAATTTCCCATCCTGTCCCGGGAAAATTAACAAGAAAATGAAAAGTATTTGTATATATATATATTTTTTAAAACCGATTTTACGTTTGAACTATTACAGCGTGTGTGTTTTACACTGTTAGAGGTGGGATGATGGTTCTTGACTCGAGCTGGAGACAGGAACAAGAACACAGGAAGCGTTGCACATTAGGATGAATATTAATCGTATTTCGGAACGCTTTTGTTCACCTGCACAGGTGCAGGAGATGAAAAGCAGTTGCTGTACCTGGCAGAAACCCTCTTCCTCACCCTGTCTGCCACCACTTGTTGCATTTAAGAAAGTTAATCCTAGACTGGATCGGGGAGCATCCGCACAGACCCCTACCTTCAAGTGAAAAGCTTCGGGCCATATGGACCATCTGGCGCCGGTCTGGCGAAGGCAGGACTCCTTCTGATCATAAGAGGATAAAGCTTTCAGTGATGGCCAGTAAAGTGTGTGCTAATCTTCGTTCGAAGAGGAGGTCAGTGTGCAGCCTGCCGACGTGCCGAAGCATCGATCTGCTTTACGCTGAATAGAGAGAAAGACGACAACAATGTTCCGATCGGCCTCTCTGGGAAATAAGGATCATCTGATGGCGCTGTGTGGAGGAGAGCCCGGCTGCTTCCTCGTCAGAGCCGAGGACGCCGCCGCTGAGGTGAGGCTTTGAAAACGTAGACGTGTGACGCGACCGCAATTGTTTTATGAAATAGATGCATGTAGTGAATTCAGAGGCTTGTGTTGCAGGGAGAAGTGCAAAGATTAAGCCAAACTGTGAATGGCTCATTAAATCACAAAGTGCATTGTCTGATAAATGAGAAGGTCATCTGTCAAATCAAATATGTATCGATCATTATCTACACAGAGGAAGAAGAGCAACGCTAATATAAAACACAAAACACATCTTCCATACTTGGTATTTGACACTGAACGGGTTAACGCGGACAACTTCCAACCCTTCAGGAATATGATCCGGATCCAGAGTGCAGCGCAGAGGGAAAATGGGCCAGGAATGTTCGCAGTTCCCTCTCCATGGAAATCTACGGCCTGCAGAGGGAGCGGAACGTTTACTTCTCTAACCTGGAATACTACAGGAAGCTGGAGGAGCTGAAGAGCAGTCACCTGGGGAATGTGGCTGAGCTGGACAGAATGTACATCAGCCAGGACAGAGAGGCCAGACTACTCAGCAGGTTGGACACGGCTCATCAGTCATTCTTATTCAGTCATATTCCACAATCAAAATGCAGCATTTTCTCTGCTCTATGCATGCTCTGTGATTTTTTTTTTTTCTTATTGGAAGGAGTACAAGTATCTTTTATTTTATGAAAGATGACCTGACCTCCTCCTCCTCCTCCACTGCAGCAGTGGGCCTACCAGGAAACTGCAGAGGATCAATTCCCAGGAGGAGCTGGACTTTCATGAGCCATCAGAACTCTATGGAACCGACAGCGTAGGGGAACTAGAGCTGGACCCTCCACTGAGGATTGGTCGGGAGAAAACCTTCGGGCGGTGGGTGAAGTAGGAGCAGACAAGCTAGGTGTCCGTCTCGAGAAGCATCCTTTGTTGTCAGATTAATTGAGCCACGCGTTTATATCTAACTCTGTTTTTAATTCCAGAGACGAGTTTCAGAACCCGACGGAACTCATCCCTCAGAAGCAGTTTCCGTTCCCGTCAAAGGCTTCCTCCCAGAAAGCGCAGGGAAAACAGTCCCATCAGGATGGAGCCAGGGTCAGGAGAAACTTGAAACCCACCGTTCCCAAACCCTTTGAAATGATGCTGAGAGAGGAAGCGAGGAAGAGGCACAAGCTCCGGACTCGCTCCGAGATTGAGCTGGAGAACACTTTGCTCAAACAGGAGCTGGAAGAGCTCCGGGAATGCCAAAAAAAGTTCAGGGCATCTCCAGCACCGGCTCACATCCACCTGCCTCTCTATGAAACGGTCAGCCGTCGCTCGGGTCTGCCATCCAGCCGAAGCCGGAGTAACAACAGCAACAATGAGAGCGATGCCAAAAGGATCCGGTCAGCTGCCACGCCTTCGCCACAGCCATTCCAGTTCTTGGAAAGAGAGAGGAGGAAAAGGGAAACAAAGATTGTGGCAGAGTTGGGAAAGCTGGGTGAGAAAGAGGAACGGCAAAGATTCACGGCTCGGCCCATGCCCAGCGCCGTGTATGGCACCAGACACACGGCAAACATCGGAACCTCCACTCGCCAGCCCCAGTTTCTCACCCCCTGCACACTGGAGAGGGAGGCCACGGAGGGCCACAGCGATCCGAACTCTGACCTGGACCAGGACGTGCTCGAGACCGGCTCAGGTGGCTCTCCGGAATGCTGCAGGCCTCAGAGGTGCCCGTGCTCCAAGCCGGTAAAGAAGCAGATAGAGCTATCCATTGAGATGATGAAGGAGAAGGCGTGGCCCGTCCAAAGCCCTCTCAAAGCCACGTCATCTCACAGGAAAATCTTTACTTCATGACTGCAGAGTATTAGAAATGTGTTTAAAATGGCATTAATCTCACGTAAATACATTTATGCATGTCTTAAATGTATTTATATGAATCACGTTTTATAACGCTAAACCCTGCGATGTGTTTCTGGTGTTTATCTTTGTAGATGAAAAAGCAGGTGTGTTAACCTTTAATCATGTATCCATACTGTCCATACACACACATTGTGTGTCCCAACGTGTGGCACAGGTAATAAATCCACAAACACCAGTTGGTCTGCTGCGTTCTTGTCTCCCTAGATCCGGTTCATAATTACATATAATGAATGAACACAAAGAGAAAGGGGAGTTTAATGTGATGCGTTAATATTAGCTGCCACAAGATGTCACCAAAGCTTCTTTCTTTTTTAAATAAGTAAAATTCTGACTATAGATTATGTTTGAATAACATTTCTGATAATCTGCTTTTAATCCAGCCTCTTAATGGCCGCTGCTGTAATCTAGCTGCTGCCTCATCTCTACAGCAGCCAGCGCTGATCTTTCATCTCGCCCGGACACAAACCGGCCCCGTGGACGTCTGCCTGCTCCAGATCTTTCTCACCGCTGCTTCTGCCCCATGTCAATCATCTCCAGCTTAGTTTGGGTCTCACTGACCCCCCACCGCCTCGGTTTACTCATCGCCTTTCCTCAGGCAGCAAAACCAGCCGATTAGTGTCTCAGAGTAAGGCAGAGAACAGAACCTTTGACGTCTGAGCGCTGTTTTTATCTGTGGACCACAAAGCAATCTCCACCAGTGGCCTCAACGTCTCAGGTCAAGCGGGGAGAACGACTTTCACTGCGCTGCTCATGGAAAATGAAAAGTAACCCCCCCTCCCCCTGCTGTTGTTCAGATTCATCAGTGAAATTTATATTTGCCGGCTTTTCATTTTCTCGGTGAGGACATATTAACACAACCTCACTTTTAACATCAGCCCTCTAAATAGAGATGAAACCAAATAACGCTACATTCAAATTGTTATTCACACACACACGCACACACACACACACAACAAAATCCATCACGGTTTGCAATAAAGGAAAGCACCACCCGATAAATCCTGAATCATCTCATCAAAGGTTCCCGTCTCTCTTATTTATCAGAGGAGCTGCTAATCAAAGCCGTTCTGTCGCAGTGCATTGTGGGAACATTTCACTTTAAATAGGTTGTGTGTTAGTTTTGTTCACCTGCATGAGAGTCACACTGCACAGTGGAGCAGCCCCAGCAGAGAGAGAGCGATAGAGAGAACTCTGCCCGGAGATGGGGAGGCCTGATCTTGGAAATCAAACCGCCTACCCGTTTTCTGTTGAATCATAAAGGAAGGATTATTCCATGAGAACTGGGATTTCCTCAGCGTCGACAAAACAGCAGAGCAAGCCGTGCATGCAGCAGAAAGAAAACTATAATTGCACGACTCTTTGAGCCTGCAACGATTCTATAAAATGGAGCCTCAAACAAGTGGAATTCCACCTCATTAAAAGATGTTTTTGCAGCTGTCAAGAAAAATACATCTGTTCTCCAGGCTCTCTTTGTAACAGTTTTACACGTAATTTGCACAGAATATTCGTTTCTGATGGTAACCTCGTGATCAGGCACCTGCAAAATCGTTTAATTATCAACACATCTTATGCAAAAGATCATTTCAGACACTGGTGCAAGTCTTGTATCAAAAGGACAAAAGGAAGGATGATTTGCAGCGCGTGAAACAGAAGTTCAGCGGTTTAAAGAGAGCCGGGAGGCGGAATCTGTCTGCGCCGAGATAAAAACAAAGAGAATACAGTGATGGAAAGGAGAACGAGACGGAGGGAAGGGAGATCAGGATAGTCAAAGCGCACAAAGGAAGGGAGAACAAACAAGCGTTTCTTCTCTCACCTTTGCTGTCTGTCTCTGTCCTCAAGGCTCCCTTTCTTCTGAAAACATGAAAAAAGAGGATGCCGACGCTTCTTTCAACCTCGCCAGAGAAACATATGCAGAGATTCAGCCAGAGCGCTCATTAGGGACCCTGATGTCTAAAAGAATTATGGTCGAAGTTTGAAACGTTTTAGAACAGGGAGCCATTTCTTCTTTGTCTTTTGCACCATTTTAGGCAGAGAAAATAAGATTGTAGTGATGATCAAATTGATCAAATTGATCCTTCAGCATCGAATTGGAGCAACGTGGGCTTTACGCCGTCGCAGCTTTAGGAGGATTAGGATATTTGTGCATCACTTCACCAAACGGAACCCCCCCTTCCTGCGAGCAGCAGTCCTCTGCAAAATACTGAATGCTAAGTGAGTTTCAGCGCCTCAGACACACCTCAACACTTCAAATGATGTCCGACCAGCTGCTGGTGTGTCGGTGTCGCGTCACGCTGATTACTACAAATGGACTCTGTCTGCACAGAACCACAGAACTGACATCTTATCCATCCGAACACCCTCCGTCCGGGACAGAAATAGTTCATTTGAGGTTTATTCCACTATTCCTTTGCTTCTCTGCTCTTTCATCTCGTTTACAATCGATGTGACAGGCCACATTTACTCACACACACACATCTGAACAGCTGATGACGGGTTTAGCAGCACAATGCTAACAGTTGATCATAAAATCTGACAACCGGAGTGTCAAACGAATGGAAGATGAGCCACAGTGTAGTCTGACGAGCTTTTCCTGTCCGCTGGAAGTGATGAACTGGCTGTGAAAATGATGGCGTGTCGGCTTGTGTCGGCTTTGTGATGAAATGACCGCTGACAGCAGCAGACAGGAGGCGTCGACCCATCGTTTGGCACCGACATGATCTTACATCAGGTCGGTTTATCCGGAAGACCGAACATCCAGAGTCAGATTAGAAAGGAAACCGAAAGAGGAAAAGGAAATCGTGTGTGAATGAGCCTGAAAATCACACCTGATTGAACTTTCACCTCGCCTCATTTCTTTAAGGAGGTGTAACGCCAGAGCCCCGGAAACATCGGGGAGCCCAGCGGGACGGAAAGGCCGAGTGACATGGCTCCCGTCGAGGCAGCGAGGCTGAGCGGACCGATTATTCTGAGACAAGCAACCTGAGTGAGGCGGCAACAATACGCTCTGATGATGCTCAGGCAGGGATGCAGAATCATCTAGATCCGCGTTCCTACAGGCGAGCTCGTGCCAGAAACCGCAGAACCGCGTGGGCATGCAAAACTGTGCCGCACTCTCTGCAGCACAGCGGCACCAGTTTCATTTTTATTTGAAGTTCTTCACTGTTTGAAGTGTCCATAGTTTGTCTCGTTTATTCATGTCCATGTGTGAGGAACGGGGATAAAATATGGAAAGTAGCTCTTCTACAAACGGAGTTTTTTTGTTCTCACAATGTTCCCGTATGCAACACGGCCACATTTATTCTTACATTTTAAGTAATGACTCGTCATCTACATAGTCATGCTGTACAAGCCGTGACGCGTCATGTTTCATGATAAAATCTTCATCTGTCCCTCCTGCAGAAAAACTTTGCTGAATTTGCACAAAAAGCAAACAACTTGTTTCTCGACATGAACTTTGGAAGGAATCTTCCTAAAAGATGAGCAATCCTGCCAACAACAGATAGAAAAAAGACAGAAAAAACAGTAACAGTTGGCACAGAAAACTGAGTCTTCAGTGGAGGAGGAAGTAGTAACAGTTTAAAATGGATTTATGGTGGGGTTTTTTTCTTCTTCTTGTCTTTCTTGCCAGAAGCGGAGGATATGTGTAAATGTGTTGTTTTGCTGACTGAGCCAACAGAGGTTATTTTTTTTGTTAATCATCCTGTCTCCTGAAATGGATAAAAAAAAAGAAAGAAACATGGCTGAACTCATTCTGACTAAAAAATTTAAATCTTTCCAACGTTGAAACGTAATGAAAGAAGTTTTTCCACAGTAATAAAAACTTGTTGCTGGCTGCGGTGGCGTAAACAAACAAATGATGCGTAGATGAATTGATTCAGATCTTGTTAAATCTACAGATGCCATTTTCCGGCCGGGAATGAAATAATTGTCAGATTTCACTTTGAAACACATCGTGCCTTTAATTCGGGCTGCCGTTTGGTGAATCTAGAATAGGGAGCATATGGAACCGACAATAGGACAAAATGAAGGTAATGCATGCTGACTCGTGCAGATATGTGCTGCCATGGCTGTAAAATAGTTCTCTTTCTTTAAAGTTTGTTCCTCAAGAAGCTAATAAATGTAAGATTTCTTCTCAGAAAGAGTTAGGGTTAGTCAAATATTTAGTTTAAATCAAAATGTAGGGAGACTGAGGTGCTTGGCGGAGGTCTGTGCTCTCCAAGTGGTTTTCTAGTTTAAAAGCTGGATTTACATCCATTTTTTGCCGCTTATACGTACAAAAGAAAATACAGAATAAGTTTATTGTACGTGTATCACACATAATCACACCTTTGAGGACTTGTCGATCACAGATGCTGCAGACTGAAACATTGCTGCCTCAATTCTTTGTGTTTCTGCACAGCAATGCATTAACTTGTATTTTCCTTTGCTTTGACAGCCTGTAGAACCCCCCCCCCTCAGATGTCTTGTTGAGTCTGTACAGTCACAGCACTCAGGCAGCACTTCAAAGAGGAGGAACCATGCAGACCCAAGAGACAGCTTTGCTACAGCTCAGTTACTGCCTAGTGAGCAATAAGATAAGAGGCTGTATGGGTGCACAATGCAAATCAAAGTGAGCCTGTCTTCATCCACAAAGAGCCAAGGGAGTTCCTCTGAGTTAAATTCATGCATTAAGGTCATGGATAATAAACAGTGTTAAAAAAAAGTGTAAAAAATTCCTGACTGGAGAAGGATTTTGGCATCACGTATAACAAATGGAAGCACGAGGGAGTCAGTGCGGTGTCTTTACTCAAAAGCAACAGCCAGCGAGCTGAAACAGAGGAAGAGGAAGATGAGGTTAACTCAGAGGTCGTTTCTACTGGGAGAAAACTGGATTCATCCCGCAGGACGATGAGGGTCAGCGGCGGCTCATCAGGAAACGGCTGCAGCTATTGATCCTTCATGCACTCTGAGACATGCACGATGAAGATGTAACGTAAAAAAATGCATTTCTCTTCTGTCACTGTCCTGCAGCGCTTAAGGACCTGGAAAACAGCAATCCATCACTGGGCTGGCTTTCTGGACACTCTGACCTTGAGCCCAAAACACCGTTTCTGATGTACGACAGCGACTGGGAGTGAAGAATTACACAGAAGAGCCGAGGGCCTCGAGCACGCAGCTCGGATCGCCCAGCGGTGGCTGTAAATACGGACAGAGGTGATTTAAAGAACACATAATATATTCATGATGAAATGCTCAGTGTAGCCGGGAGCGCTGCGACTTGACTGGAAGGTGAACTTTAACTGCAATGCTAGTGCAGCCGCTCAGCTTCAAAATAGAAAAGAATCGTGCGTTTTATGGTACGAGCATGACATTTGGATATGGAGGCATCATTGATTTTCAACATGGCGCCCATGGCAGCCATTTTTTAAATGCTTTCTGTTGTGTTTTTTTTTGGCGGGAGTTAACCTTCAAGCTCTTCTTTTATCAAAATGACTTAAAACACATTTCCAGTTATGACAGCTGAAACTGTGAGAAGCACACTGCCGTGACTGACACCTGCAGTCCGTGCCAATGTGTGTGTGTCTACAGGACATGATTTAAAGGGTACGGAACATTGAACGTGTAATCAATCGAGATGACAAAACTATAGGATTACAGTCAGTATTTATTTTAAGTAATACTCAGTGTTTAACAATAAATACAATTCATACCCACACTGAAGACAGGAACTAAAATGTGCTTGGACACACACATCATTTTTTGAATCTAAACGTCTCACTGCATGTCCTCTTTTGGCGCTGCAGTGATTCGCCGCCGCAACACAATGCATGCTCCCCTCGCCGTCCCTAATGAGGTGTCGTAGGAGGCATCCTATCTGCAAACGCCACCTGCTGACAGCGATCCAGTCAGCTGGATCATCCTTCTGTCTGCGTGGGAGGCCGCACCACGTCTCCAAGCGTCGTATCTGTGCGTGTTATCGTTCCAGCGCAGCGAGACGTTAGGCCGTTCCTGCAACAAGGAGCAGCCTGACATCCACCCTGCAGCCGAATGCCCACACAAAGCGGCAGAGAGGACGATATCGTTTTAGACATAAGCTTATTAATGTCCTTCAGAAGTGTGAAGAAGAATCCGTCCTAATGGAAGCTGCGACTACCGTGGGTCGGTTCTGGTTGAATCGACCGGACGCTTCTCTGAAAGGAGACAGCCGTTCAAAAATAGATACGAACATCCGAGCTGTGAATCGGCTCAGGATGGAACGTTATGAGAGAGTGTCACGGTGAATAAAATGCACAGTCCCTCTGAGAAAATGAGAAATGATCAGTGCGACTGGATGCCTTTGGATCTGTGTGAACAAACAAAAAGCATGAAAACAATGCAATCGAATCAAGAAGCATTCAAATCAAACAGCACTTCATTTCAATAGCACGGAAAAAAAGGACTCTCATATAAAGTTGTAATTCCAAGATTCATATAATCAAATATTTACAATTGTCCCGTCGGGATCGACAACTTATAAATTCAACACTTATTTTTTGTGCATCTTTATGCAGTTTTTTATTACAAAATTGCAACCACAGAAGAAGAAACGGAGCTGGAAGGGGAGTGGATTCCCGTGTTGTCTGGAGAGTCGATGGCCGATGTCTCTGTTTATCTCCTCAGCCTCATCGCCGGGCAGGTCAACAGTTTGTCAGACCTCTACCCTAAATAAAATACTCCTTCTGGGTCTCACTGGGGCCGTTCTGCGATCGACTGAATGCCAGCTCCGGACGGGCTTCGGTTTTGACTTCACGGCTCTGACATGTCCTTTTTCTCCTGTAGAGAACTCGGGCCATTATGGCCAATGCAGACATGCTGACGAAGATCACGACCACAATCATACCTGCAGAAGACAGATGGTCAAAGTTACCTCATTCAGACACATGAACCTCAAAATCTAGACTTGCATTAAAGAAACTCTGTCGTGTTCAATTCAGGACATTAAAGTAGTTTTTTTCTTTTTAAACACTCTTTGAATTTATAGTCGTATTTCGCTATATTTATCCTTTCCTAATTAAATGTTTCAACAACATATTTATATGAGCCAATGCTGCAAATTGATTGGAGAGAGACCTCAAAGCATCTTTTGACATTTATCCTTAATTGTGCGGCTTTGCGTCATTATTTTTCGGCGATAAAAGAGCCTGATGGAAAATAAAGTGGAACAACTGCTGTTAATTACACCAGCCAGGCGAGATGCAGAATAAAAGCCGCGCCGTACAATGAAAGGATGCCAGAGTTGTAATATATGCCTGCTGTTTTAAAAGGTTTGACCATAAAGCAACGATTCCGAGCAAGCAACGGAGAAATGGGCTTTTCATTAGACAGGTGGAAAGCGCAGTGAGATCTCTGTTGAATTAGCTAATTGCTATTAAACCGCCTTCATCCTGCAGCAGCAGAGACCACGCATCTAGTCCTGTTGCCTCAGCATCCTTCTACCAATATAGTCCCTGTCTCTCCTCTGGACATGTCCAAACCATCGAAGTCTGTCCTCTCTGACCTCATCTCCAAAACGTCTAACCTTCACTGTCCCTCATATTGTCTCATATCTAATCCTATCCAACCTGGTCACTCCCAAAGGAGAACCTAGGAATCAAACCTCACTCAAACCTCAAATGAGGCAGATTAGAAATGAAAAGTCAATCTGGAGAAGAAGTTTTACATTTGGAACTAAAATGTCTGCTTAAAGCAGCTGGTCCGCCGCCGCGTGCTAACAGGCAGCGAGAAAACCTTAGATTGCTTTTGCTCCATCATTAGCGGTGCACTCAGCTCATTTCCCCTGGCAATGGAGTTTATTAGAAGGTTTCTGCATCAATATTAGCAATAAAAAAAAAGAAAAACGTCATTTCCATGTGGAATACAAAGTCATTTGTATTCTAATTGGCTGTGATTTCATTTTGCACACAGACACAGTCAAACTGTTGGAGGGACAATGCAGGGCTTCCATTTAAACGACTACACGCTATGCAGATTTGATGAAATTGATGTCGCCCAACTATCAATGAACATTCCAAAACAAAACACAGAAAAGTTCTGTAAGGATCTTGCAGTTGCACCGGTTTGAAACATTATTTTACCAATACGGATCAATGACAATCGTCACAGTGAAGAATATCATACCTCCAATAAGCGCCGAGTCACTCCTGATGGCGTTGACCTCGGGCTGACCTTCTCCCGCCAATCCAGACTGGCCTGGCGTGAGGAAATGAGAAATGTAATAAAGGTAGAAACAGAGAAAGAAAGGAGAGATGAGGGAGAGAAATGATTTTAAACATGAGAACTAGAAATGGGCAGAGGAGCTGCAGAAAGACGCCCAATGAATGCATGTCGAGGCAAACACAAAGTATATGCAGACCTCGCATCGGTGCAGATTGAATTTATTGAGTACCACGACACATCTCCACAGAATCCACGATGAGTGACCACAGAGTAACACAGTATATCATCAGAACCCGAAAGGGGAATAGAAAAGAGACAGAAACCTGCATCTAATCGCTAAAATCTGCTTTTTTTCCCCCTCTCTTTGTGTGTCCTTTATGCTTACTCTTCTTGACCAGGACAACTTTTAGATCGATCATATTATTGCCTTCAAAGTTTTCTGCTCATCAATCACTCATTCATTGATTTTCATGCGATCACTTTTGATAGATTTTAGTGTCTGCAGTGGAAAAGTCAGCTCAGATATTTGTTCACGACACTTTGCTATGGCGGGAAAAAAACAACTTACTTGAGCTGAGTTTAGTAGAGAAAATTAAACCTTTGACGCACTAATGAATGAAAGTTTTGTCTCAGTAAAGAAGAAAAATTAATTATACTACAATTTACAAAATGAAAGATGAGGATAATCTTTGAAAGATATTTTGGACTTATGTATAAGGTTTCCTCTGACCTGATAGGTGGTGCGTGGCGTCTGCTGCGTCTGGATTGGCTGAAGTTGAGCCGCATGTGGACTGGAGCAGTGGACCGGTGATGGTGACGTAGCTGGCATCTGGGTGGAGCAGAGCAGCTTTCAGAGGGCTGACGGAGTTAAAGAGGACAGCAGACAGACAGCCCGTGAAACCCAAGGAAGCGAGGTGAGACAGTGCCGGGTCCAGATTGCCAGAGTCTGGAGAGGAAGAGACGGTAATTGGGTGGTAAAAATATTTTGATCAAGGCATTGCTTCTTCATAGTAGGATTGCAGAGGCAGCTTTACAGCTGGAGTCTGGGAAAACTCACAGCTTCCCATCTTATTAAAATCTTAATTCTTAGTCTTGTCTTTGAAGGCGTTGTTCAAAGGTACACAACTAGATGCTGTCATTGTGTCGGAGTATATCAAGCAGTGCGAGGGGCTCTGTCTGGAAAAGCATCAGTTTCAAGGTAATAAAATGTAATCAGCAGGCTTTATTCAGGCTTGAACTCTCTATATTTTCATGCATTTGATTAACATAGAAGACCATGTACAAGTACACAAGTTCTAAAATGCTGTTAGAATTTCCCCCCGGAAACATTTCGAGGGCTCAAAGAGAGCGCATCCCTCTGCTAAGTGAATTTAGGGATCCTACTCTGGTGATGGTCCTGATGACGATGCTTATCATTTAACCAATCACTAACCTCCAGTTCCATCACTTTGATGCTGATTTCAATATCCCAACAAAGTCGCCATGAATTTAGCTCCACCCTAAACTGGTTTCAGATTAGGTGACCACCCATAATGCACGTTGCTAATATCTCATCACCTGAATAACGGCCCATCTGCCTCCCCCTTTAGCGACACACCCTTTAGACAAGGGCAGCAGTTGAAGTGGGTGTCTAAGGTCCCGTTTGTGGTTTTGCCGTCATGTCACTCACCGTACACTCTGCCGAGAACCAATGACTTGACGCCGTTGAATTCTACATCGGACGTGATGTTGAAGTCCTCTTTGGAGTTGTGGTCAATCTGATAGAAGATTAAAAGTTCCTTTAGGGGGTCATGATTGTTTAAAGCCAAAGGTACAGTTGTACATCATCGGCATAGAGCCTCATACATTCTCAATAAGAATTATGTCTGCTTCAGGGTCTAGTTTCATGAAAGCTGGCAAAGAGCCTTATTTTCACCCTGATGACTGACACAGAGAAAGCTAACAAAGCCCACCCGATGGAGCATTTAAAACCGCCTTATGTCTTACCTGGACAGAAACGGCGTCTGCACGTCTGGCGACGGTTACGGCATGCAGCCGTCCGTTGGCGAGGTTCCTCACTTTGCTCCTCAGGATGTCGGCGTCTCTGCTGCTGTCCAGTCTGTACCACACCTCCAGCTCATCTGTCACAGCATTTAAGAAGAGAATAAACTGTTCCAGATGCTGCTAATATTAGCATGAAGAAGATAACTGATATGATTTTTACGTCACTCAAAGTTGTGACCTATTCAAGTGAACACTGTGTTAAATGAGACAATGAAAAACGGCATAGCAATTGACTGCAATTTCACACAAGCATACTTTAAACAGGATATTAATTATGCATGGCTGTGATAATAGTGAGACCGGTGTGACACGAGAGGGATAATTCGATTTTCTTTGCACGTCTCCAAGTTCTAGCACGAAGGGAGAACACAAAGTTTTAAAGCCAATGCATTAGCCGCACTTTTCAGCCGTGCTAATTATGTTTCACGCTCTTCTTTTTGTAACCCGCTCATTAGGAGAACGGAGACAGCCTGGCAGTGCGTTCACACTAAAATGACCACAATTAACAATTAAGTCACACGAGTGCGTGAGGTTTTCAGCGAGCTTGTCGGCTGCAAAAAGACATTGTTGTTTCTGTCAAAAGTAATCTTTGGTGTTTATATACTTCACACATTCATATAATATGGATGGGCAAAATGATAATTACAGCAACTATGAGAAAAATGAAGGTGTTATGCTTCTAAATTATACGCAACAAAACATGTTACTCATTCCTGGAAGTCTAAAATGCTGTTTAATCTTCCGTGCAAAATCAATTACCAGACATTTTATCCAGAGAGCGTTTTTCGTCCGATTTCATTACGTGATTATTTATAATGAATGATTTTTTCATACGATTCGGCGGAGCTAAACCGAGCAAGACAAGAACAAGTTAATTATGCTAATCAAAATGATCTAAAGAGCCACAAATAAAACTGTGGTAATTAAAACCCTAATTATGACATTGTCACGCATCATCAATAATGAGTCCTTGTTGGAATATTTTAGAGCCACCCGGGGGCTGGGGGGGGGAATCCAATATAATGATTTCATTTGCTTTTTATGTGCAGCTATTTTTTTTTTTACAGGGCAAAAATAGAAACAAAGCAATGGCACCAAAGATCGAGAAGGTCAACTAAATGGAACCCAAGCAGGAGGATCAGAGAGCTCACGGTTCTTGTTGAGGAGCAGGGCCAGGTACTCTGTGTGATCGGAGCGGATGTAGAGGAGCAGAGCGGGACTCTGGCTGGTCCCGAAGCTCACAGAGATGTTTTCTGCGCTCAGCGTCACATCGGAGTAGACGGAGGAGGTGCGGTCGCTCCCGTTCAGCTCCTTCACCACCGGCTCGGTGAAGGTGTAGCTGATGGATGCTCCCGACTTGAAGATGGCCGACACCTCTAGAATAAAGGAGATACAGAGTTTTCTCAAGAGTTTAAAACAAGGTACCAGCATAAATATTCTTAAATCAATTAAGATTAAGATTACATTTTTTTTTTATTTAAGAGACAATAACACCGCTTTAAAGGAACATTTCTAACCACTGCCATCAAAGTTTTCAGGGTCTTCTTTTTGATCATTAATCATGAACTCATTCTGCGTCTCCATGACGACGCCCTGGTACCTCTGCTGCAGAAGGCTCCGGTGTAAGCCGACGAGCCACAGTTGCAGGAGAAGCTGTTGGCGTTCTCCACACAGCGACCCTGGTTCCGGCAGAGGGAGCCGTAGCTGCTGCAGTATCCCGGACATCCGGCCCGGACCCCGGGCGTGATCTTCGCCCTCTCCTCCAGGTCCAGGGCGACTCCGTTGAGCTGCAGGGAGCGAATGCAACCCCGGAAGCCCTTCTGCCTGGACGCCGTGCCTCCTGAAGACACACAGACGTGCGTGCTGCTCAAATTTCTTTCATTTCTTTTTCGTGCTTCTGTTTCCGTCTCTGCTTAAGCGACACATAGAAGCGATGTTTTGGAATTACCGGGTTAATCACCAGTCCAGAAAAATGCATCACGGGAAAAGCTTATTGCGTCCAAAAAACGGAGCGTCTATCATTGAGAACACACTTTTATGCTTGTTTGTCCATTCAGGCAGCAATTATTTTTCAAGAGTGGAAACCATATCATATCCATGATGAAATTACAGCATGGCACTGATTTATTATTACATTAACTGGACATAGTTGGCTCCTTCTAGAGAATTTGTCACCATCATGCTGATTTTTGATAACGAGGTGATGAAACTCAGTGAAACACGAACTGGCCAGTGGAACATTCAAGGAGTTTACTTTTTATTGGCCGCCTGTTTACCGGCTGAGTACACGCTGAGTGCTGATATCGGGAAGGCTGTCAAGCCGTCAATCAGACTGACAGCCTGCTCGTCAGGCCTGACTGGCTGACACGAGTCTGTGAAATATTTTCCAGTTTCTAGGGGGAGAATTTAGACTTCTTGCTTAACAACCTCCAACTTATAATTGTCCCAGTGCCAAACTGGCAACCTGAAGACTGTTAGGAGATAAACAGCTTCCCAGGACCGTAGAGAGGACGAGGGCCGCATCAGGGCTGGGAGTTTCATCATGACCTGCCAGGAAAGGACAACCATATCCATTCCAAGGCCAAGGTTACTGCAAAAAAAAAAAATTGGCTTCTACAGATGCAACTTTTCACACCATCATCCTGCAGATATTTCTATCAATCTGAGGATTTTCTCTCAGTCTATCAAGTCTGGATTGATATCAAGTTCTCTTCTATAAAGGACAAAAACCTTACAGAACACTGTTCAGGCTCAGGAGCATGGATTTTCTTCTTTTTTTACAGGCGACTGATCTCGCTTCAAGCTGTCATTTTCAACATGGATCAATGACCTGCAGTAAGAAAGCTTTTCTTCTTGCAGAAGGAGAAAAAGATGTAGAAGCCCCAACCTCCTGGTATGAAAATGTAACACAAGTCATTTCCAGATGAACTAAACTGAACTGAAGTAATTCAGAAGCGCTAACTGCAGTTCCAAACCAGACTCTCTCACCTATGAATAACTGGCTATTGAGCTGCAGGTGGATGTGGCCATCAGCCGGAGCCTCCTGCATTGCGGCTGGAAGCTCGTCGAGGCGAAGCGACGCCTCTTTAACGTTGCGCTCAGCTCGAACGCGATGCCACCTGTTGTCATTCATCGGGACGGCGGCCTTCACGCAAACCTCCAACGGACCGTTACCCACGTCAAAGGAGAAGAGGACCTCAGTGGGGGCTGAATAAAAGCATCAGGGTTAGAAATTCAAACTGAAATGTGAAAAATGGCTTCAAAAGTGCTGGAAAGAAAAACAGTTTGAGGGTTTGGGGGTCTCAAACTGAGTTTGATTTAGTTGAAACTTTTATTCCGGATGAGCCTTCATGCTCAAACTGTGCTCACATCTCAGAGAAGTCCGGATTAGACATCTGACCCGAAAAGCTTTTACTCACAGCTGAGCTCGAGCCGAATGAAGTCTTTGATGCCCAGGTTTTCCAGGAATACCCCGGAGGATGATGTGGTTTTAAAGAGGAAGGAGATGTCGGCGCTCAGTTCTCCGTGGAATGTGGGAAAGTGGAGGTAAGAAGTCTCTTTGTCAAAAAACGCTGCGTTCCAGATATTCTCTGTTAAAAAAAAAGAAAAAGAAATCAGTGAATTATTGGCTTAAAATTATTATAGAATTTGAAAGGGATGGATCTGAAATGAAGCACTTCAGTCGTCCCCACTCAGATGTTGTGAAAGCTTCGTCTGCATATTGTACACACCAGGTGCCATCTGGACTTACTGTCTCCATGGCAACGGAGATGCCCCACCCTGTAGGCACTCTCAGAACCAGGCCTCTGGATGCCACCAAGCACCAGAGATCTGACAGGGAGGGTCTCCTTATGGGTCAGCAGGCCAGAGTCATTAGCCCTGGAAGGTTTGGGGAAAAACATCCCAGAAGATACAGAGAGGTAAAAGTTGAATTTAACTAGTGTGGAGACAGATTGGATTTTTTTTTTAAATCACTTGTAAAGTAAGACATGGTACCATTCGCTTTGGTCAGCATCACAGTTGCAGTGGCGTTTGGGGTCCACACAGTTCCGCTGTAGGCTGCAGGCACACTGACGGCTGCCAGGTGGAGCCCCGGCCCAGGAGTTTTGCACCCGTCCTGCACCAGGACCACCGACCCACCAGCTGAGTGGGAGGCCGCCTGCTGCACAAAAACACACTCATCCAGAACTTGTTTTAGAAGGTCCAGATATGATGTCTAATATGCGCAACTGATTCTTAGTTAACCTCAGAGTACACTGAATCCTTCATGCCCAACAATTCAACTCGAGTCTCGAGACGGCAGCTTTGAATCAGAACATCAATGAGCTTCACCTGCTGTGTTCAGAAGGTGGGACTTCCAGCAGTGGTAGATCAGCTCCTGCTCACAGTGATCTGATTGGTTAATAATGGCCTCCAGCTGCTCCTCCACAGACGCGTACTCAAAGTGAGCTGTGTGTTGATTCTTGCCCGGCGACGGCCGGACTGTTGTCAGCTCCGTGTTGTTGTGCTGGATCACCGTCCATGTTTTATCCTCTGGGAGGGCCGATAAACACCACAGAGACATTTTAGACTGTTATGTGAAGCTTAAATCGGGATGACGGGTGGACAGGTGGACAGGTGGACAGGTGGAGGCCTGCGTGGCGTGTTTTAAAGGCTGGATGAGCTACCTGTCATGTTGCAGTAGATCAGCTGCCGTCTGATTGGTCCGCTGCCATCCACATCAACGTAGTAATACCCGGACGTGTTGCCTTTGTGTTTGTAGGCCTCACAGGACTGCTCATATATAGCTGAGGAGGGAGGGACAGAGACTGCATCATCATCATCATCATCATCATCAAAACTGCAACAGTTGAAATTTTTATTTTCCTTTTTTTTTTGCACACTTTAACAAACTCGTCTTGTGGTTGTTCCACATTGGAGCATTTGTTATAAACTTCTAAAGTTTGATATAAATGTGAATCCAACTGCCAAAATGATGTTTCCATGGACAAGGAATCTAAAAATATAGATCAAATAAATGTAGGACAATCATTTTTGGGGTAAATCTCAACATAGTGGGACTGAGCTGCTTGGTGGAGGTCTGTGCTCCTCGTGCTTTTCTGGTTCGTGTTTTTGCCTTTCTACTTTCTTTACCTCCCTGCCTCGTTTCTACTCATCATCTAAATGTTCTCTTTTCCCTGCGTTCACGGGTTTCCTTTGAACTACACAGCGTCGATTATGAGAGCGGCGTCAGACATCAGATTAACCTTTCGCGGAGCCCGCTGCAGCGGAAACACATGCACATGGGCGTAAACGTGCGCACGCAGTCCTCCCTGTGTGCTCGGCCTTTTAAAAGCTAGAAACAACGCCTCTGCGTCCTTACAGCTGTGGCAGGTGGCTCCGCTGTAGCCGGTGCTGGAGCAGTTACAGTGGAAGGTGCTCCATGATTGGCTGCAGCCGCCTCCGTGTTCACAGGGGGTCACGGAACACCTGCATGATGAAGACGCCTGAAGAGTGAATACGCCCCTTTACCTTTCACATGTTGTACAGGTATTCACAGTACAGGAGGTACTTGTACTCTATGTGGGTATCTCACTTTTCTGATACAAAATATAAATTCTGAATAAAAATACAAAAATACATTTAGAGGAAAAAAATAAACCCCAGAAATATTTACAGCTCTAATTACTATTGGGGATTAGGTTAAAGTTTTTTATTTATTGATTTCATTTTAAATTGTAAGGCAGTGAAATCCTGGCTTCAAAACTGTTTTAGCTCTTATTGAAGTATTAATAAAACAATGTTATGATTTTTTCTCCTAACACAGTAAATTTTCTAACTTAAAAATAAATTGATTTTAACTGAAGATACATATTTCATTTGGAGTGTACTAAAACGTTCCTGTTGATAACTAAAATGCACCGATTTCTCTGATTGGAAAATGATTCTGAAATTATGAATTCTTCCTCAATTTCCTGTGAGACTTATCACGGCATGTGGCTTCCAGAATATGCACGATGAAAAAGGATTTTTGAGAGAGGGAGGATGGGAGAAATCCAAGAAGGGGGATTAAGGTTGAGAGAAGGATTGAAGACCGGAGCAAAAAAGGGGATGACGGTTGGGATGATTGGGGTTACTGGGCAAATATATTTGGAAGGGGAAACGAAACGAAGAGAGTATGCATTTTAAATGATTAAGCCAGTCAAAAAAATATATAAAATAGACTTACTCAGCTGCCACATCTACTGATGTCACTTTTTAACATGAATTTCTTTCCTTTCATGTTACTTGATGATTTTATTATAAACTCGATCATGCAGAAAAGATGCAAGTTGTGCAAAACACATATTTTACGCAGTAATTTCAAAGAGCGTACGACCAGTCAGGCGGCTAATTTCAAGAAAGCTCCCTCTGGGTGGGAGCAGAAGGGTTGGCAAATTGTTTTTTTTTATTGTTAAAACAGGAGAATGCCTCTGGATTATATACCAGTGGGCTGCGATGCTTTGGTAAACGTGAGCAATATGCTGTTATTCACACACGAAACCGGTGCAGCGGAGCTCGACTTGGCATTTCACGCCACACAGAGCGAGAGAAGAGACACGTCAGATGTCATAGTTTCACTACTAATTCATTAATGATACCGAACTGTCTACCTTATTAATTATAATCAACACTCCCAATAGATCGCTCAGTATGCAAAATGTGCGTTTTACTCCCAGGCACATGCAGGCTTTGCATACACCAACCAGCCATATGCTGCGTTTAAATTCACGTGTTAATTGCAAGCAGATGCACAGAAACATTTAGCAAATGGAATTGCAAAGCACGGCAGCTTCATTCGTTGAGGTATTTCAGAATGATATACGCCTACAGGGATATATTTCAGGGCAACGCTGGAGTCCAGATCAGGAATGACAATAGACACGAGGAATATGACGCTGGCCACCCAGGAAATGCTGACATTGTACCTTCTCTCTTTCTAAAAATATATTCCGCATCAATAGAATAAAAAGACCTGTATTACATAGCAAAGGATTTCCTTAAATCTGACCTGTCGATGATGCCACACATGTCGATCTGCAGGTGACTGTAGTTTCCCATCAGCCTCTGCTTCACCTCGATCAAGTCCACCGGTTGGCCGTTGACGGTCAGGAGACGCACGCATCCCTGGAAAGCCTCGAAGGGGTTCAGGCACTGCTGGGCGTTCCCTTCAGCAGGACAACCTGCCCAGCGGAGGAAACACCAGTCAACGCTTCAAACGACACAGGAAATCACTTTTCTCTGCATCTGTTCACTCCCTCACCGCCAAAATATAGTCGACTTCCTTTAGTAAAAGACAATGAGGGTAGGGCATGAGCAGAGGACGCTTCGTCTCCGTCCACGGCGACGGTCAAACGCCCTCGACGAGAGGTCAGCTTCACGGAGTGCCACTGACCGTCATTCAGAGCCGAGCCTAAGGAGACACACGTGCAGGTACTCGATTCTTGTTTGGTGTGTCCATAAATAGAGACAACAAGAGCGGTTTAGGGTTTGGACTGACCGGTACTGATCTCCAGTGGCGCCCTGTCAAGCTTGTGGATCTGCAGGTGAACCCTGGCTTTGCTCAGGTACAGCCAGACCCCGCCCGGACCATTAAAGGTCAGCAGCAGCCCCGCCTTGTTCCACGTCCGAAACTGAAGCCCCACCGATGCGCCCGCCGGTGACGATTGTGTCGCCACGGGCAACAACATGAAGCTCTGGGGGCTTGTGAAGGTCACGGCAACAAAAGTGGGTTCAGCACAAGAAAAGGTCACATTACCCTGAGGTGGGGGGGGGGGGCACAAAGACAGAAGAATTAATTCAGCAAAGGAGGGATGGATGTGAATTCATTACAACGCGCCCTGATGCTCAGAGACTTCATCAGCAAGTCTTAGAGAGTCCGAGTTTATTACCATAACGATAATGACCAGGAATGAGAACGAGGGCAACAACCCCCCCCCCCCCCCCCCACACACACACACACACACAACAGCTTCGTAAAGCCAGAAAGGACGACGAGAGGCTGAGAGAGACGACGAGAGAATGAGAAACTGAATAAGAGACGGGGGGGGGTCCAGGGCGCCGCCATGAAATGCTGCGTCCTCGCTGCCCTATTGGGTGTCAGAGGACGACACATCACTGAAAACTGATCGAGCCTAAAAGCTCTTTGTGGGTTGGATAAAGCAATGTACAGTAAGAAGAGAATGCCGTAGAGAGCCAGTGGTGAACACACACACACACACACACACACACACACACACACACACATGCATGTGTCTCGGTTACAATGAGTGGGAGGAGATTCCTTACGTCATAAAGTTTTAATACGCTTTAACAGGAACCTTCAAAATAAGGACATGTACTCGAGTAATAGACTGGAGATACTTGAGTAATACGCCTTCATGTACTTTAGACTACTGCTACATATTTGTTTGTATTGACTGGTTGTGTTTCAGATTCATTTATAATTAAGACACCCTAAAACGATTCTCTTCGTTATTTACCTTCACGGTGACGCGCCCATCTCTGCGTTTGGCGAGGCGTATCAGATTCACTCCGTTGTGCACAAGGTTTTCCACACAGCCCACAAAATTCCCGCGCGATCCGACCGACGCCTCAGAGCCGACGCTCACCTGCCCATGAGACAGGAGCAAAGCACACAGAAAAGAGAAATCAATATCGACTTTCTGTCTGTGTTCGTCCCACGCGACACAAACACACCTGGTCGGGGTCCCAGGGGATGAACCTTGTCGGGATTTGCACCAACAGTGTGTTTTTGTCCACAGTGAGGTTGAGGTCGGCGCCGTGCCGCTCCACGGCGACGCGGTGCCAGTGTTGGTCGTCTAAAAGGCTGCCCATCGATACCAGGTGCTGACTGTCGGGAGAAGAACTCCTGCCTGGAGGACGAGGAGGAGGAAGAAGAGGAACGAGTTGAAGATGGTCGATTCTTTAAATCTGATACTGATATCAGATGCTTCTTTCATCTATCTGTCAGCTGGAGTCTTTTTATTTTAGTCTTGTTCCTCGTTTGTTTCATGACGGCTTCAGAAGGAGAATCCCACTTTGATCGTTCAGTTTTCTGTGCAGAATAGAGAATAGTAGAAAATAGTTCTCCCCGTGCAGCATCTGATCCCCGGTGAGTCGGTGACACGCAAATAAAGACGGAGCAAAAGGCATTCTCACTGAAGGGTTCTTTGAGAAGAGATAACAAACGGGCCCAGGCCAATGTTCACTAATCAATCACGATTGATCTGTCGGACAGACCCATCACGAGGCTGACAGGAGGACTATAAATCAAATCGCTGCTGATCAAATACGAGTCCTGTATAGTCATTATTATTGATCACTGCAGTGGTAAATGCATTTTAGAAAGAGAACCAAGTTTCAAGAAATTGATCGTGAAATATTTTCCAGTCAGGAAATGTTGAGACCCAACACTGAAATCATCCATCATCCATCCATCCGTGGAATTTTAGATTTGTAATAGATAGATGGATAGATAGATAAATAAATAAATAGAGAGAAGCTGCTGCAGGTTAATTCCTGCAAATTTAAAAGTCAAAGGTTTCATAGTGCACAGTCATCCTAAATTTTCCGAATGTCCTCGGGGTTCAGGCGGCCTTTTCCAAAGGATTGTTAAAGAGAACTGTCCGACGTTCCTGTTGTTACGATCTGAGAAGCTGCCAAAAGTCCTTCAAAGCTTCTATTTTTTTTTATTTCTAAAAGGCAGCTTTCTGCATTATTCCATTCCAGGCAGCTCCCCAAGGCAATCCCACCCAATCATTTTCTGTCTGCTTCTGCATTACGGCTCCTCGCTACGACTCCAAATCTAATTCTGCTAGAACCAAAAATTGACGGGTCGTACCAGATGACAGGCTGCAGTGATTGTTTCTGCGTTTTCATTTTATTCCGCTTGACTTAAATGACTGAGAAAGACACGCGATCAGTCAAAACAAGCGTCATGTCGGACGCTGAACCTGCTTACAACAAGAGCTCCTGTAGGAAAGCTCATAAATCCTGTGTGTCTGAAGACATTTAATGAATCCTGGGGAAATAAACAACAACAATTTTCCACTTTAAGATGCGCAGAAGATCAAAGTAAAACTTTCTGCTGATGCCCTCCGTGCTCCTAGAGTGAGTCCGACACCTTCATCCACCCCTTTCCGTTTGTGTGGCTGTAGATCAATAAACTCTGCAGCAATTTACAGAAAGAATTGTGCAAAGAAGAACTCGAACGTGACCCAATAGACTAAATGCCCATCCGCGTGCGTCTCATGGGCCGTGCGGCTAATCACCTTGTTGTCGCGAGTCGAATCTGACCTCAGCTGTGGGCTCAGATCAAACACAACCAGCTCTCTCTCCGCTAAGCTGTGTTTATTTACAACCCGCCGTGAGAATGGCCACAACTGGGACACCTTCCGGCAGAGCGAGCGGGATGAAGCGCCAAGTCAATAGAGCTGTACTGAACACACGGGCCACCGTTCATCGAGACAGCAGGGCCAATATGCAGAGCGAGTTGTAGCCGCTGTCCAGCCAGCATCAGATTATCAAGACCACATCTATCAGTTTATCACACGATGGAGGCTCTGCAGTTGTAATATGACCCCAAATCAATTCAGATTTCAACAGTTCCACTTGAAACTCTGTGAGTTTTATATGTTTTGTGTTTTAAAATTTCACCTCCGGTGCAGCAGGACTCGTAAATGGCGGCATTGCGCGAGCAAATGTTTTAAAGGTGTCGTACCTTTTCGGAGGCGCAGGAGAAGCGTTCCTTTTTCTAACTCCAGGGCGAGGCTACGCTCGCTCGCTCCCGCTGCATGAAGCAGAGTCCCAGAGTTCCTCACTGATTTAAAGTTCAGAGAGAACATCTCCCGGGACATCGGCGCGGGCCCCGGAGCCAGCCGGAAGAGGAGGCTGCTGCCGCCGTCGAAGCTGGCGACATCAGAATCTGAAAATTAAGCAAGACAAATTACACTAAAATAGATTTTACATGGTGTTGGGTCTAAAATGAATAAACCCAGAGAGGCCTTGCACCGAAGAGACGAAACGAGGCAAAACTGTAGATTATTAGATTTATTAAGACAGCTGTCAGCTGGGAGGGATGGAGAGACGCAAGTAGTTAGCTTCGTTCGGCTTCACCAAGACACCCCCCCCTTTCTTGGTCGACTCACAGTTTTTATAAGCGTGAGTAAGGTCAAGAAGAACAGAGTGGCTCTGTCCTAACTCCTACTGATTGGTGTGTTATTGATAAGCACCAGGCGAAGAATGATTTGACAAACATAGGCTACTGAAGATCAGGAATACACAATGGAGTGCTTTGTCTCCACTCAGGCTGCAGACAAGATGTGTACGTGCGCAAATCACCCAGACATGAAGACTCCAACCTTGGGCAGATAGCTCTTCGAAACAATACGAAGCGTTCCCTTCTTCAGTCTAGTCAGCATATAACAGATCTCCGATTGTCACTAACTCAGCAGTTAGTCACATGGCAGAAGAAAAACGACACAGGGGGGGTTTGAGCATTAAAGAGGATTATACACAGATGTTCTGAGAAATACACAAATATATGGAACGATCTGTTTAAGCAACTTCACATTTCCCCCCTGTTGTGGATTTGGAAGACATCCGTGAATACAACCAAATGGCTTTCCGTAAACACTTCATTAACAAATCAACAACAGTTTGTCCATCATCAGGATGTGGCGAAAACCTTCCAATAAGGAAAAATTCCACAACTCCCCTACCGCTTGGTAGCAAGAACCTCATGGTCTGACAATGGACCAAATCTGAAGTTTTAAGGAAAAGACAGAGACAGTTAAACATCAGTGTCTGCGTGTACGTCAGGCGCAACAGCATCATAGCCATCCACTTGGATGAGGTTATACTGATACATCTGGGCAACAAACATTCGTGAGATTAACCTCTTGGACATGGGGATTACACAACATGAACAGAAAACACAGAGGAATAAAAAATCCATACTATGGCAATGAAAGGGCCTAACATTTTAAGGAGAACCTGATGCCATGACCCTGAGAACAACCAGTCTAACCAGCCTCCTTCAACTTTGTCTTCCCGTGACATAGTGTCCCTTACGTTTTTCATGGTGTGCATTACGTCTACAATAGTTTGGTTCTCGTTGGGAATATATGTGCAACAGTGTTCACCAATCATAGCATAAACACCTCTTGTGGGGCTAAGGCCAAATCAACAGCCATTCTTGTTTGTAGGGCGGTAATAACATTATTCTGAGCTTCACTCATGATAATGGAAGCATTGACGAAACATTGGAATCTGTAATCTATGGTTCCAAGTCGAAGGCCAAGTTTTCCTACCCCTATGTTTGGGAAGAAAGCATGCGTAACTCGGTCTCCTGGAGACCAATACCTGTGTTGGTAGGGGACATTGCTACCCCAGATCGGATCATGTTCTTCAAAGGTAACAAAGCGCTTGGTCCTTCTAGGTGTAGGCAGGTTGGGATGTACTACGGCTGTGACAATGTAAGTATGATCTGAAACTGCGACAGGTGTACATATGGCAGTGACGTTAGTTGGCAGTTGCAATGTTTACTGTCTACTGATGCAATGGGAGTGTTACCAGTTCCTGTCAAGTGAACACAAAGTGGAAAGCAATACGTGTCATCCCCAATGTCATTACAATGAGCTAAGTGTGTTTTGTCCAATGTTACTCCAAAACCTGTGATTGTGGCTTTTGTAAGTACAGATAGGCGTTTGTGAGTCAGAACTTTGGCTGGAGAAAAGGTTTCATTTACAGCATTCAAGGCATTCATGTAGGCGAAGGGTGTGGCATATAGGGCTGGTTGCCCCGTACGGTAGGTGAGACTGCTTTAGCTTGTTCCGCCACACTACAAAAGCTGAGATCACCAGCTTCACAAGGGAACTCAAATCAAAGGGACCCCGAGGGGTAGCGACAGTCTGAGGTTGGTGCACGGTGGAGTGATGCGTTTTCATTCACCAATCACTCTTTTCTTTGATCAGGAGTGTGTGTTGAGGGGTCGGTGGAGTGATGCGTTTTTATTCACCAATCACTCTTTTCTTCTGGCACAGCTTCTTCGGTCAGGAGTGTGTGTTGAGGAGTCGACTGACAGGTTCTTCTATTAGACTATGGTGGCGTTCATCTATGGCCTACAGCAGGTGGTTACTAGCACGCACTGCTGGAGCAGCTAAAAATGTTTTCTAACAATGTTACTTGTCATCCAGCGAGGTTCTGCATCTGCGCAGTGTCGCTCGGGATCGGAGGTGTGATCTTTTGAGTGCGAGGGTTACTCACACGTTGCACCGGACACCGTTGTTAGTTGTGGTAGCACCTGCAGTGGGTGGCGTGCATCCCAGTTGCTCCTTCGGCGACCTTTTCAGCCGTGTGGGTCATCAGCTGAACTCGGAAGGAATCCTGCCACCGTTGGTGTTCCCAGGACGCGTTGGGTGTTCTTTACCCGCACAAAGTCTCTGGGTCCGATGTTCGGGCAGGTGCATCTGCTGCTGCTGCTGCTGCTGCTGGTGCTGGAAAGGAGACACATCCTCTCTCTTTGGTCCCTCAGTACCTGTGTCAGATTTATGCAGTATTGGGTCAGTGCATCATCACAGTGTGTTTGGCCATAGGAACCAGTCCAGTGTCTGGAGGTCGTCCAACCAACACCTCACTTGTTGACGACAGATTATGCTGTGGGTTAGGGTTAGAAGGTAAACATTTAATCCAGGATAATTTCGTTCATCTGGCTTTCAGAGTGTGGGGTTGTTTCATTCTGCAGCGCCACCAGAATGCGTCTGGTAACTGCAGTGTGTCTTCATTTCCAACTTGAGTCTGTCACTGGGTTCTGAAAGTATTTTGTTAGCAACACACGAATCATTATTGAACCATTGTCAGAGAAAATCATCTTCTCCATCGCTGAAGCACTTTGTTTCTTTGTGCTTCACCCAAATTCGAAAGCAAGGTGAGCGTTCCACCAAGTCCATCATCAGATGCTGACAACGTCTCTGAGGTAGACGAGCACGTTAATGGAAAAGTCAATTGAAAAGTCAATGGAAAAGTCATTGGACGCGTCCGTCCAACATTATGTCATGCAATCAAAATTAAACACACATCAAAATCATATTTTTGTGTATATATATTCTTTTTGGAACCAATGAGACTGAGAATAGCAACATCTCCTCCCCTTTGACACATGGTCCAACCCATGAGTCAACTGAATCTCTTCTCTGTGCAAAAGTAAAAGTAACCAATTAATGCACTTGTGAAATTGAGAAAGGATGAACAAACAGGAAATAATAAACATCAAACAAAGACGGTGCTTTGAGATCCTTCAGAATGGGAGACACCATTCTCGTCAGGGGCGGACCAATCGTCCTCAAGGGCGCCCAGCGCGGGCCCCCAAATCCAGATTTCTTGCCAGTGAAGAAAGTTTTGACAACTACAGGTTGCTGAGGAGTCAGGCATACACAATTAAAAACAATCAATGATCATAATAGAGTCTCTTTAAGGAATGTAGATTCAAAGGCTTCATCTCTGCTCAGGAACATAAGCTGTAGAATGCAATAAATGTGATGTCACTACATCATGAGTTGATGAAACCTGCTGTTTCATCGAGTCCATTAAAAAAAATCCCCTCATTGTTGTGCAGTGATCAGTTATACACGTACGTCATGGCGCATGCAAGGAATGGCAACGCCATTGGAATCACAAAAGAAGAGTAATTTCAAAGAAGGTGTCATGAAATCTTGACCAAGCAAAAATTATCAGAACATAAAGAAGAAATCAAAAACCCTGTGATAATCTAAAACATGTATCCTCAATAGTCTGTGTCCCTTTAATAGGCCTAGATAGAGGCTTGTGTGTCACAGCCTCAGAATCAATTACCGTATTTTCACACCCATAGGACGCACCTAAAAGTCTTAGATTTTTTTTCAAAATGTGCAGCGCGTCCATTGGTCCGCGCGGCCTATTTGTTGTTGTAAGGCGGACTCAGTCAGGCGCCTGGCGGAGTGATACGCGACGCGCTCCACCACAGTAAACTATTATGGCGTGTTGACAGAAGTGGCTGCCGGTCCCGCAGCAGAACACGGGAATAGAGCAGCGGGGAGAGAATCCAGCATTAATGAATCAATGGAGGAAGAGGAGGAAGCAAGAAGACGACTTGCAGCAACTCAGCTCCTGAGATCTGCGACTCCGTGCGCGGCGATCTCACCGATACGGTCTAGACCGGAGTGAAGCAAGCTAACGCGCTAACGGGCTAACTAGCAAGCTATCTTAACATCGTCATCCCCGGTGGATTAACCAAAGAACTCCAGCCGTTCAACGTTAAACTGCGGGCTGCGTGGGAGCGCTGGACGACAGAAGGAGACCACAGTTCCACTCAGAGTGGAAGGCAGCGCAGCGCCACAGTTTGACTGGATTGTAGCTGCTTCGGCTAACTGTCTGCTAGCATTGTTGTTCGCACCATTTCCGAGGCGCCGACACCGCCGCACGGAAAGTGACTGGCAGTGAAGAAAGAGGCCGGCATGTTTGACGGAGATGTAGCGCTGCTGTTCACTACAGAAACAGAGGATGAGGACTTTGATGGGTTTGATTAATGACTCTGTTTTGCTCCGGCTCTATTTCTTAAAACGCGCACTAGTATGCTTGTTTGATTGATGACGTTGAAAGATGTGAGTACCAAGCTCAGTTTTGCTCCTGCTTTATTTTGCGCACCTATCATGCCGGCGCCTTTTGAGCCGCGCGCCCTTTGTATGTTTGAAATACCGAAAAATCAGCTGTTAATGAGACTGCGGCGAATCAGCAGGTGCGCCATAAGGTCGTGGAAATACGGAACACATAGAACCTGAATCCCATTCATCAATAACAGAACAACAGGATGCTGTTCATAAGCTTTGTGTTTTAACGTGTATTGCTGCTGTTTGAGCTCATCATCATTAAGTTTAAACATCAGTTGAGCTGTGTGTGTGTTTGTGTTTGCATCTCACGTGAACCGGAGGGCGATCCGTCAGTCAGTCAATCCGAGCCAGCCACAGAGAAGGAGGGACCCCCGCCCCCTCATCCACGACACCGCTGTTGATCACCCCTTATCTGGCCTCTGTCCCTCAGTGGTTCCGGTCACTCCCTCATCCAGCGTCCCCTCTGTTCACAATTGAAGCATCCGCCTGGTCATCGTTCCTCCACAGGATGAGAGCATGTTCTCTTTCTCATTCGTGACGATGTCTCCCACGGGACGTCCTCTCACGGGAGGCACGCTGCCTTGAGACATCGAGCGTTGCATGCTCTTTGGAGGAAAGTCTTTTTCTTCTTCTTTCTTCTTCTTTCTTCTTCTTAGCATGTTTGACGTGGTGCATTCAATCGGTCAGTCTGTTGTTAGCCCCACATATCATGCTCGAGTAAGCAGTGTGGCCTGGTGGGGGGCGTTGGACCCTCAGTGGAGTGCACCCTGAGGTGGACGGTGACCTCTGGTCTGATGGTGATGGTGATTGATGTCTTCTGGTCGTGGACGGTGGGAGGAGGCACCCAACCCTCAGCGGCTGGAACAGAGTGACCCGCGGGGGCCAAACTCCAGCACAGTGGAGCAGTTTGTGGAGCAAAGGAAAACAATTAGTTCCTGCATATTGTATTATATCATATTACATCAATCAACTTGAACCTCTGAGCTTAGCATGCTATCATCTTTTGTAACATAGACCTGAGACATGTTAAAGCGAAGGAAGCAAATAGTAGAAGAATAGCACTCATAACACTCACAGGAGTAATGGCTTCCAACAGAATACAATTTTTTTTTTATTTTTTTTTTTTGTTTTATTATAATGATTAAAGGCACAAAGACATCTGTGCCACTATCCCTCCTCTTGAGGCGTGGCAACGCCCACGGCAATATTGCTGCCCATATGTAGACAGATTTAGGCAGACGTGAATGTCCTAGTCGATGTCATTGCTATCAATGACCTGGTAGTGTATGTACCTTTTTTTTTTAAAAAAATTAGATTTATTTTTCCTATCTGTCCTTCACTCCATGATTATCTACTTGTTCTTTCCTACCTAGACATGCTGAATCGTGTGTTTTCCTTTACTTGGCGCCCTGCAGTAATGCGCCCAGTGTCCTATCTCACACTTTCCTTCCACCCCCTCCTCTGGCACCCCGACCTCTCTGTCTCGCTAAAACACTTCCTCTTTACCATCAAAAACATATCATTAGACTCCTCGTTATTTGTTTCACGCTACTCTCTCTTCATGTTTTGCCCGTGTAATAAATTCAGACAGAGTTAAGTTTAGCAAGGTGACAGAATGCTTCATCAGCCAGTGGCTGATTTCTGGGTTAAAGGTTTTGTTTTTGAGACGGAGCTCATTCATTATTAACATCATAAAGGGCACTGTCTAGTCCTGCTCTGAAGTCATCAATAACTTCATCAGATTTTGGCTTTGTTTGTCATATTTTACTGTAGTTGGCTCTTTGTCTAAACACCTCTCTCTCTTGCATTTAGTCTGGGTTTGACTTTGGTTACGTGGGCGGACAACAACGGTGGGGCGCTACTTTTTTATTCATGCCCCTCCCGAGTGGAGGTGCAGATGGGTAAATTCCTCTTTTCTAATTTTGGTTTAGTAGAAAGGTTATTTATTCTTCAGCGTTTACTTATTCTATCTTAAATACCTTTCCTGCTATATAGAATTCCACACGTGACGTAACTCAGCGAGAATCCCCCTAATGGGGCGAAGTGCAACTCCCGAGATGCAATCTTCTAGAGCAAACCTTTGTTTGCTCCGGCTTCTCGCTCGGCGTCCTAACACAGAGTTGCATATCGTTTTAGACCCTCCAGTCTGGTCACCACTAACCTTCATGAATGAGTTCACAAAGTCTTCCCCAGTGACGGTCTTGCGTTGACACCGTGAGGTTCCAGACCGTCCAGCCGTGCAGTGATCCCATGAGGACTCAGGCTGTTTTACTGTTACAACTTTGACTCATTCCGTTCATCCACATGAAACATTTATTCACAGACACGTACATACAGGGTTTTAAGTCTAGACTTTAACAACAACAACACACAGATCTGTATACTTTATGTCTTTCTTATATATCTATATATATATATATATATTATAGTGCTGCACAATAGTACCGGTTGGGAAACGTTTCTGCGCACGCCGACAGGACTGATGTTGATCCCTATCCGCCTGGTTAGGAACGGAGAAACACAGCGTTCCGCGCGATAGGACCGCCGTCCCTACCCGCCTTCTCCGGGTGTCTCACCTTCAGGCAGGTCTGCTCTCTGGCTCGAATCCCGTCAACCCGATCCCCCAGGGACTGGCATGCGAAGGATTGGCCCCGGAAAAGGGTCTTAGTGAATTAGAGTGTGCACCCTCTAATCAATTCTTCCAAGCCAGCCCACCGCAGACGGGTGTATTGGATCCTGCCGACAACGCCAATTAATGTCAGGTTTGTGACACTGTAAAAGAGAGAAAATCGGAACCAAGCCCCAAAGATTCTCCTTGGTCTGCAGCTTGTTCATTTCCTCTTCTCAGTCTCACACCAGTTTCCTCATCGCTCAACTCCAAATCACCACCACACAAACACTATTCAAGGACCACGTCCCAAGCGAGCATATGATCTCCCAGGGCCGCGCCCTTATCAGCTCCAACTCACCCCCACACAACACAACACAGCTGTTTAACTCCTAAGCGAGTCCAACACAAATATCCTCATACGTTCATTCTGGTGCACCTCCATTCATGCTCAAACAATAAAAGCACGTTTTTGCAAATACAGTTTGATTTTTTAAAGACCGGTCCCTTAGTTGATTTTTCCCCGACGTTTGATCCCGTTAATTTATACTTAAAAGTATTAATTATATTGAATTACTCCGTTAATTTATACTTAAAAGTATTAATTATATTGAATTACTCCTAATAAGGCCCGTTAATTTACTCGTACCCAGACGTTTGATCCCGTTAATTTATACTTGAAAGTATTAATTATATTGAATTACTCCTAATAAGACCTGGTAATTCCTTAAACGTCTGGATTATTTATTTAGTAGCCTTGTAATTCCTTAAACGTCATTGGAAGTGTGTGGACATAATCATAGTAAATATAATATTTATTCACTGATCCACTGGAAGTGTGTGGACATAATCCCAGCAAATACAATATTTATTTACCGATCCCGTTAATTTACTCGTACCCAGACGTTTGATCCCGTTAATTTATACTTAAAAGTATTAATTATATTGAATTACTCCTAATAAGACCTTGTAATTCCTTAAACGTCTGGATTATTTATTTAGTAGCCATGGACTTACATATGGGCCTCTGCCCTTCCTGTTTGTGCACAGTCTCACAACACTTCCCGCTTTAATTTCACTTCCCTGTTTTTAAGTAAGTTGGAAAAAATGTTACGTATTAAATACCAGCAATACCTGTAGTCACCCGATGCAAGCCTGGTTCTTGGGACCCGTTGTCCGGGCGGGCAGCCGGCGCCGGAAGGGGGAGGCCCGTCCCCTTCAATGGGGAGACGCGGTGTCCTCAGTCCAGCGGCGGTCGTCCGTCCAGATGTGGGTCCCGGGTTTCGGCACCAATTAATGTTGGGTCTAAAATGAATAAACCCAGAGAGGCCTTGCACCGAAGAGACGAAACGAGGCAAAACTGTAGATTATTAGATTTATTAAGACAGCTGTCAGCTGGGAGGGATGGAGAGACGCAAGTAGTTAGCTTCGTTCGGCTTCACCAAGACACCCCCCCCTTTCTTGGTCGACTCACAGTTTTTATAAGCGTGAGTAAGGTCAAGAAGAACAGAGTGGCTCTGTCCTAACTCCTACTGATTGGTGTGTTATTGATAAGCACCAGGCGAAGAATGATTTGACAAACATAGGCTACTGAAGATCAGGAATACACAATGGAGTGCTTTGTCTCCACTCAGGCTGCAGACAAGATGTGTACGTGCGCAAATCACCCAGACATGAAGACTCCAACCTTGGGCAGATAGCTCTTCGAAACAATACGAAGCGTTCCCTTCTTCAGTCTAGTCAGCATATAACAGATCTCCGATTGTCACTAACTCAGCAGTTAGTCACATGGCAGAAGAAAAACGACACAGGGGGGGTTTGAGCATTAAAGAGGATTATACACAGATGTTCTGAGAAATACACAAATATATGGAACGATCTGTTTAAGCAACTTCACACATGGTCGTAATAATCCCTCAATGCCATGAGTGTATGAGAACCCCGGATTGACAGCCTCTATGAAATCTACCGTACCATTCGAAATATACCAGATTGTGTTCTTAAAAAGAAAAGGTTTTAAGATGAGAAATAAAGAAATATAGAAAGGACACACAGGATGTGACAAAGATGCTTCAAAGTTCTCTAAAGAAAATGATGCAGTAACATCGCCCGTCGTTGTGTTGCCGTGCAACACAACGACAGGCCTGCAGGGTTGCAGGGTTGCTATCAAAGCATCCAATTAGAAATGTCAGCTGCGAGGCCTCGGATGCAGCACGCTGTCTCTGGCCGAGCCTTCGCTGCTGTCTGTGCTTCAGCAAACATTTCAAATCCTTCAAAAATATTTTCTCTCCTCCCCTTCCACCTTTTGGATGATGGGATTCCAATGAAAGTCCAATCCAACTGGACGATATTTGAACAATTGAAACTGTGGATTTGATTCTTGCATTACCAGTACAGGTACTTTACTTTCAAAAACCCTGTTGTCGTAACAAGGATCGTGTTTTAGTCCTCTCTTTTGTTGCTACCACATCATTTAAAAAAAAGAAAAAACCCAAAAAATGCAATTTCCTCATCCTCATTTTTCATTTCCTTTGTCTTGGTATTTGGGACCAGATTTTCCTCCACTCATTCAGAACTGTGTCTCGGCTCCCAGGACATCTGGGAAGATGCATTTTGGGGGGGCAAAGAAAAACTGATTAACTTCTCACGCTGGCTCGACTTCTTACAAAGTACTTCCGCCAGCATTCATTTAACATAATGAAGGTTCCTCTGCCACACTGCGAGCTGAGGAAGAGGCCCCTTCATTAATGTCTTGACGAAATCAGCTCTCCTGGCTCTGAAAGTAATGAGGTAATGAAGAACTGGTTCGTCACAAATTCTGCGCAGGTCTTTGAGCTCGGGTGAAACGAGGTCTCTATGACAATAAATAGAAGATTAATAGAGTGAGCGGTGCCATGTAGACATTTCTCATTAAATTAACAATGGACAGCCATTGTACAACCAAAAGCCGTGGTGCAGTATAGAAATATGTCTAAAAAGATTGATCTGGAGGATGTTTTTTCTCAACTTTCTTATCCCAGATTTATAGCCAAACTTATCATATTTGATACTCATGGCCTTTAAGGATTTTGAGACTTTTACTTCAGATGTTTCATACCCCTCCAAAAAACCCAAAAGATGATGGATACAAGCCAACACACGCATCTGTATTTTCCATGAAAAAAAATAATCTGGATTTAGCAAAAGCTAAATAAATTAGAGCAATGTATGTTAAAAAAAACAATTTGGGGACGAATTTGTCCATTAAAGACCTTATTTTCCATAAATTATAGTTTTGTGACGGGTCGGGCTTTAAATCGTTAAAAGTTGCTGTTGGAAGTACGGAAGTGTAAGTGGAGGATTAAAAACAAACAAACACCCAAACTGACTGTGAGGACATCCGTAGGTCTCCAGTCGCAGTCCAATCTGCCCGTTCCGATTCCAGTCCAGGGGGATCAGGCGGACATGGCGAGCGATCACCGGATGCTGGAGCTTGTGCTGGAGCACGCCGTCGGCGTTACTGTTGCCTGGAAAAGCCTGGAAAGACACACAGCAACTGGTTTTATAGCGTTCCAGCCATCTGCTTTTCACCACTAAGATAACTGGAATGCTTTTCTGGATCTTAACCGGAGTCATGTTTACTACTAAACGGGTCAGCCGGTTCTTTGGCCTCCTCGTCGAAGTGAAAGTGCGACTCGCTGGAGGCTTTTTGGGAGAAGTAATGCATTCAATTTTCCCATTAATGAGGGGAATTTTGTGGAGAAGGGGCCACGTTCCTGGTGAATAGTTCCTCAATCAGGTGGAAAATTAGATTTGGGAAGCACATAGTTGTAGTTTTATTTGTTTGTGACGCTTTGGTAAACATTTGGTCCATGGAGAGTAAAATGTATTAACCTCTGCAATGCCACCATTCCTTTTCTGGATCCATTAACCTTTAAGCTTCTGGTTGGATTTGATCCTAAGCCCTTTTATCAATTTCCTTTTGATGATTTTTTTTTTTACTTTCACTTTATTGGTCTTTTGTCTTTACAGGTAATTTCTGTAAAACTAATGCACCATTTAACTTCAGAGTTCCATTTTCAAAGCGACAGCTGGATGACCTGGTGAGTGATGTCCTTCAATAAGGGGGGGGGGGGGGCATCTACCTGAATCCCTATTGGGGCTAATCCTGACCTCTGACCCGACCTCTGACCCCCTCATAAAGACAGCAATGTTGAGAACAGTTCCTCCTGATGCTGTGGCTAGAAACTGAAGGTTAGCACAAGATTCTCACAATGAAATCTGTGAGAAACCTCCGCTGCCTGGTAATTTATCCCTCCACCGTTTGGCACACATATTTGCATTTGAATAAGACTCTAATTATCATAATCTACCTTCTCCCATTGTTCCCATCGGAAAACCTGCGTCTCCTTATCTCAATCAACACTATATTCCCTGATTGGGAGGATAGATTCTTAGAACCATCTGCTTTTTCACGACAGTGGATGTTAATGAAGAAAGAGGGAAGAAGAGCACGATTTAGTCTCTGAAATGCTCCAGTCCCGGAGGAATCGTATCTGATGAAGCAGCTCAGCAGCTGACAGTTCCCCCGAAAAGCTGTAATAAACCGGGCTGACTAATACGTGGAGCTATAAAAGGATTTCTGTGACATCAACAGGCTTTAAAGGCACGGAATGTCCTTCCCTGTTCGCTCCATTTCTATAGTTTCACCCTCAATGTGAGAGTTTAACCAGTTTAAATCGAAGCTGTCTCTTCCAACCTGCCTACCTGCTAAGTGCAATTTGGTCAAAGCAGTAAGTCGGTGAACCCCTGGGCAAAACAAATTAACATTTTAATAGGAAATTTATGAGTAAATGAGAGGCCACATCCTTTGGAGTTGGTAAATTTAAATAAATTGGGTGAATATTTCTTTCAAATTTATTTTATTTAAAATAACTGGTTTGAGCGGAACAAAAATACACAATATTGAACAAAAAACGGTTTTACATTGTCAAACCTTGAATGTTGAGAAGGGCATTAAGAAGTTTAGAAGAAACGGCAGGCGCATTTGTATACAACACAATACTAATCTGTCCCTTGGAGGGCGATTTGGTTTACAGCAGTTTGAACCGCTGCTGGTCGCAGCGTGCGCATGCACCTGGGCAATGCGGGTGGAGTGTCTTGCCTAAGGACACGACGACAGTGCGCACATGCGCCTGAGCCGGGGATTGAACCGCCAACCTCCCGGTCGTAGGCCGACCCTCTCAACCACTGCGCCACTGTCGCCCCGGAACCTAGTCTCTTCTCTTTTCTCCACTATTTCTGTTTTTGTACTGCATTTGCACATTTTCTGCAACATACAGTATCTACAATGTAAAAATCACTTTACGTTATTTGCCGTGTTTTGACATTGCAGCAACAAATCAGTACCCTTTACTAAATGATGTTTAACCGTAGCTTTGACGCAATGCACTCACCCCTATATTGTCTTCTTGACGATACTGTCTCCAGTTGTGTCCCGTGTCGCTGAACATCAGCAAATAAGCCATCAGCCAATCAGAGCTGCCGTAGCGGCCCTGTGTGGCGACGGCAGCAATTTGTGTCCGCCTTCCGAGGTCGACCTCCAGCCACTGATGCCGGTCTGAGTTCCGAGGGGACCAACCTCCTGCTCCTGGAAGAAGAGCCATTTTATACCAGAATTAAGTTTCAAATTATGAAATTCCAATCACATCTGGCACATCTGGGTGTGACATTTCAAAGTTGCCATGATTCCACTTCCATTGGGGTGAAAGTCTTAGACGAAGCAAAGTTACAACAGGCTGCGATGCCTTTCTCAGTGTGGATCACTTTAAAGACAAAAATCCGAGGAGTCAAATCTGCATTATTTTCTTAGCTTCACAGTCTAGTGCCCCTGATTATTGTGCAAGCCGACTGCTTCGGGGGGGGGGGAAACAAAGATCTATATTTTTTCTCTAATCTTAATCAAATCCGTGTTGCCTCCAAGAATCTCTGCTCATTTCGCCAGTAAACGAACTCCCAATGAAGCAGCTCCTCAGAGAAAGACAGCGGGGGAGGAAGCTGCAGGAGAGGCTTTTTCATTGATCTGATAACTTCCAAAGAGAACAGGTTGCGATCCTGGTTCTGCACGACGCAGTTATTTTCACATCTGAGGTATATATTGGTGCTTTCAAAGACAAATAGCTTTCATTGATGAGTATAATTCACTCAAAAACCATGTGCACGCACACGTTATATAGGTATAGCACATTGTGTGCAAATCTTTTAAGAGACCTCATGCACATAAAGGCATCAATCAATACTTTTCTTCTGGGGAAAAAAAAACAAGTTTGCAGGAGATTAAATGCCTGTTGTCATTTACCAGTTTCTTTCTTTTTAACATTTGCATGTCAGATTCTTTGCTCCTACTTCTACTTTGTTTTCCACCATGCCGTTTCTCTCCTTTATGTAGAAGCAATTTGCGTTTTTGCCGTTCAGATTTTTGCTGGTCCTTTCAAGGAATCTGATACTCCTTAGCGTGTATCAGACAAACCGGTTTGCTTGACTGTGAAGTGCATGTTCGCCAGCAGCTTTTACCTTCAAACGCACGCCGGAAACATCGACCCACGGGCCGTGCTTCCTGCACCCTGCAGCGTGTGCTTCATCCCCATCCTCTGTTTAGTCAAAGATAAAGGCAGTTCTCTCTCTCTCTCTGTCCTTCTCAACCCAGCCGGTCCAGACAGATGGCCGTCCACTATGAGCCTGAGGTTCTGTCCAAGGTTTCTGCCTGTTAAAGGGACGTTTTCCCTTGCCTCCGTTGCCAAAGTGCTTGCTCTTGTGGGTCGAGTTGGGTTCTTCCTTTTCCCTGCAGGTCTTTTGCTGCTAATCCTTTAAATCCTTTCTGTTGTGATCTGGCGCTAAATAAATACAATTGAATTGAGGTGTTGTTTTGCATCATATCATTGGCTGAAGGATATCCTATTAACCTGTACAACTGGGTAAATCACGGGCAACAAATAAAAGGCTGCGTCAGCAACAACCTGCTCCTGGTTGGAAGCTCGTGAAGAATTGGTGGCTCTTCAATGTCATGACATTTGTCTTTTCTCTCCCATCCGATCGACTAAGTTCTTGATAACTTGACAACCTAGAAATGTTCCTAAATAGTCGAATAATGATAAGAGGCTCACCTTCTCTCCGGTTCAGCTTAGCGAAGCCCGGGCCGTGGCTTCCAGACAACTGCGAGGAGCTTCTGAAAGATGACGGCGGTAGACTGGATACCAACGGCGTGTGACACACCTCTGTGAATGACAAAAGGCAATGAGCCATTTGAGTTCAACGTGAGCGTTTAATTTATCAAGTGAATGATGAACATTTGACTGTAATAAACGCTCAACGACTGAGTCACAGCCGCAAAATATCGCTGACATGGCTCCAGACAAGCCCAATCAAGCTGATAGGCATCTTCCTCTACTTCAATAAACAAATCAGGAGATTTGCAGGTTCAGAACCCTTCAAGGGTCCTGGTCACGTCTCTTTATTGAGATATGCATCTCTGAACACGGTGATGAAGGCGAGATTCTGCTCAGAACCAATTAAGCCCATAGGCTTGTGAATTCTACTTTTTGATGCCAAGTCTGGCTGAAAATGGAACAAATGCTTATTAGAAATTAAATGTTTGCTCTTCGCATCATCGCAGAAGCATCTATTCAAGTTTGAGTGAGGAGGAGAGCGTGAGAGAATAAATAGTGCATGCAAATGTACATTTACATAATGCTTCACGTTTTCGATATTTGTATGTTAATTTTATGCAAAGTTTAAGCATTTAAAATAAAAAATGTGTCCAAACCCTGCATCAGATATTCGCTGTCTCATCCCGGCTCCCCGTGCAGCTTTGTGATACACGCGGCTCCTGTGGCCAGCGCTATCGACTGCACGGAAAAAGATGAATCATGAATGTGTTGTTATGATGAAGAAACGAAAGCAGAAAGACTCCAGGTCCACATGAAATCCTGCAACAGAACTCCAGCGGGCTTCTTACAGGAACTTCGTGCTCTTGTGTTCACCGATTGACATCTTAAGCATGCATGTCATGTAGGCCGAAGGCATTGAAAGGCATGGGAGCACCTTGGGAAGCTTAACGGGAACGAGGCATTCTAAGGGCGACTAAGTGAGGTCATGTTGGAAAAAATAGACAAACCAAATGAGCAGCAACAACAACAACAACCAAAATCACGATTTAAAGATATGAATGAGGACTTCTTTATCTTAAACCCTTCAACGAAGAATTAAAGTCTCGAATCATCAGAACGGGGAAACTGAAAATTCCGCCAGCATGAAGTTACCACAAAACATTGACGAAAAACAACGATCCTCAGCTCACCGGGTTTGCAGTAATCTAAATAATGCATCAGACAGGCAGACGATATGAGTGTGTGTGTGTGTTATCATGCAGTCACACTTCATTGTGGCGTCCCTGAGGAAGTGTCAAAACACCATGATCGCCTGTTGAAAGGTTCCGCACTGATAATCAACTCCTCCTCTCTCCCCGTTTTACACGGTCGATGTCACAAACAGCATTTCTGAAGAGGCTTGAGCCAGACTGTGTTTGAAGGTTTAACACCAGGATTCCAAGCCTTCCTGAAACAAAGCCCGGATCATGTTCTCGAAGGATAAATTCAACTTCGCCGGGAGTCGGCTTTACATAAAACGCTGTGCGTCAAGCCCCTGAATGTTTGCAGGTTATTACGTTACCATGGCACCTCTCTAAGAAACAGAATATTATCCTATTTACTCTAAGACCCGTACTGGGGTTTGTTTTACAGCTTGTTTGAGCTCAGCATAACATTGGTACGAATTATCAAAGGCTAGCTTATGTATATTTCAAGCCATTCCCTCTGAGGAATTTATATGGATGCAGTGACTGCGGCGCTGAAATAGTTATGAAGTTCCATCTTTGGAGAAGCAGCGGACGTAAAATCCTCTCAGTGTTTGTGTCACATTTAACTTGAGGTGACTAGATCTGTTTGATGCAGTTTGCTTTAGTGTGTGTGTATGTGTGTGTGTGTGTGTGTGTGTGAGTGTGGACAGAGCAAGCTCTGAGAATCTGCAGCGTCTCCTCCCCGGAGGAGGTGGACAGCCTGCCATGACATCATAATTGGCCTTAAATCTGAACGGCGCTTAACAGGGAATAATATCTGATAGGTGGAGCGAGTAGAAGAGAGACAGTGAGGAGGGGTTTTTTTTGGGGGGGGGAGGTCAATATTCTTTGAACGCTAAACAGAATAATTAATTTGGATTTGGACATTTCTCATTGTTGCGGTCTCAGCTCGGTACATCCGAGTCTGGCTTTAATCGAGCAAGCATCTGACTCTTATTTGAAGTACACACAGAAAAAGTTTCAGAAGTACTTTGGTGCTGGGGAAGCCGTAGGTGGGCTCTCATCCCGTTCCCTCTTCCATGTCATTAGCTCATTTAGTCATTAAATCGCTCATCATGCACCTAATCTTGAGAGTTTTGGCTTGGACTCAGCTTTTTCCTACGTTGTTCAATGTCAGCCACGGGCTTGAATGCCGGTTACATTTCTCCTGCACCCGCTTTTACGAAGATCTAATTTTCCCTCGTGGCAGCCTGGTGTGAAAAAAGGAACAGATGGTGATTTACAGCAAGAGCAAGTTGGAAACATGTCCAGTGTGTGCATGTTTCACATTTCTTTATCCAGGAAGCTTCCGAAGCCCCAAAGACATGATCCAGGCTACGTGGAGCTTATATAGAGGGACGCATTTCAACAATGTAAACGCCATCGCCGTGACGGCCTCCTCTTTCTTCCGCAGCGCCGTCTTTGTCTTTCACTTCTCCGTTATTGTCGTCTTTATTCTCAACTGAAAGACATCTGAGGAGCTGACGGGATCGGCGATGAATGAGTGTGCGTTCAGGGAGCCGGCGCTCCGGTCTGATACAGAAGTCAGATCGATGGACACGGGCCTCAGTTTTACGACCGGACCACTCATCCCCGGACTGATGGTTACGCGCCTGTGCCGCCAGCCGACGGTGCAGCCTCGACTTCATCAGAAGACATTCATGGCTGCCTCTCCTGGCAGTTCCATCCTCAGCATCCTTCTACCGATATAGTCCCCGTCTCTCCTCTGGACATGTCCAAACCATCGAAGTCTGGTCTATCTGACATTGTCTCCAAAAAGTCTAACCTTCACTGTCCCTCTTACTGTCTCATTTCTAATCCAACCTGGTCACTCCCATGGAGAAGCTCAGCATCTTCATCACTTTGGAGAATGATTAATAAAAAAGGTAATTTAATAAACGTACAGATGAAACCTGAATATACGTATGAATGAACCACAAATACCGACCTGCCATCCTCTTGTTAATACAACCCCATTTTATTCCATGTCTAGTTAGTGTTTCTGAATCATCACAAAGAAAGTGTAAAAGAACAGGAAGTGGTTTTAGCGTGAAGGCTAGTTAGCTTGTTAGCTTGTCAGATTTCCCTTCAGGAGCTAATTGAACATCCTACTTCCCAGTTAATCCTGACATACAGTATTCCCATTCCTAAATCACTGGAGGCTGGAACTTGTACACTTTTGATCAGACATTTGCAATGTGAATTTGACTGCCTTCACCTCGGTGTCCTAATGACAGTCGCCCACATCGACACCATCTCCTCCCTCCGGCTGCTCCACCAGGAGCCTCCGCCCTTCCTCAGTCCAGCTGACTCTCCTCCGCTATTTCACAACTGTGACATCATTAAAAGGATTTTTTTATGCAGCATATATACATATATTATTATTTTATATGAGTTTTTCCTGAAGTGCAGCCGAGCTCTCCTAAACTTTAATCTACCTCAATACAGTCACAGATTTTTGGTCTCATCACACACAAAAACAGTCTAAAAAGTAGAAATAAATAAATCTGCTTCATCTGGGTAAGGCAGAACTTATATTTAGAGAGACTTGGCAAAGACTAAATACTGAACTGGTGTTAGCATTTTTATGACGGTGAAGTAAATTGAGTGTTATCTCTGCTGTTGCTGATAAATAAAGAGGATTAATCCCTGAGATTAAGTTCAGTGACATACTGCATATCTGCAGGAAACATGGTTGCAGTCACTCCCTAACCTACTTCACGCCGGCAGTGAGAGGATACAGATTCCCATCCACATCCAATTAGCCTCACAGCTTTCTGATTCTGCAGCCGTCTGGCTCTGCTTTGCATGAGGTGTTCACGGCTTCTCTGCCAGGTGCTCTTCTGGTTCTACGCAGCACCTTCAGAAAACGCAGAATGCTGCAGAATCCCAGACCCTCCAAACTATATTAATAGCCCATGACATTGTGAATACTTATATGGATGAGGATCTTAAAATTCTACGCCATTCAATCCATAAAGTGGGGGGGGGGTCAACAATGGTCATGATTTTCAATCCCCTTAAAGTTTGTGCCGTTCATATTTGTGGTGGAGCACCCATCACCCTATCAATCAACAAGAAAATCAATACTTGATTCCGGAGAGCCGCTTCAAACGAGCTGCTGGTGGACCTTTTCTTTCTCCTTCGGTCTTAAGGATTCTTTATGAAGGAACGCTCGACAGACATGTCAGCCATCAAGCTCGGGCATCACGCCACAGAACGGCATCTCCCTCCACCTCGCTCACCGCCTCCGCTACATGAATGATCTGCCGCCGTGGAGCAGAGCAGGGCAGCCGATCGGCCGCAGAAACCCCGAACATCTGCCTCCTCGCGATAGCTCTTTTGTTCGCCCTGACAAATAGCTCGAGTCAGACCTTGCCTGTGGCACTGGATCAGCATTAAACCAAAGTCAAATTCCAAGTGGAGAGTCCAGGCATTGGAGAAATGTATGAGTGTGATAGGCTGCATCTTTAGAGGAAAAAAGGGGGGTTCGGAAACCCCTTTTAGGATTTTACAGAATATTTTTTTCAGATTGCTCAAAACTGCTTCCCCTCAGGGAAAAGATATGTCTTTATCTCCTTTGTTTCACTTTTTGAAGCCTCATATAAGTTGTTGTAATGTCTCTGTCCCCATTCTCTCCAAAGTGAATCCCCAATAAACAATTGATTACCTCAGACACCCAGGAAATATTTCCCCAGATTCCAAATGCATGTCTGCACAGCATCAAAGTCATGACACAGAGAACGTACAACCTGCTCCTGCTTTTGTCGTTGCCGTGTCAGCAACACGCCAGCATGCGTAAGAAAGCACAGCTTCCATTATCCTTCTGCTGACGTGACATTTGCATGATCAGCATCATGAATAACTTATTGTTCGTGTTGCGCTGAGACGCTGGCTTTTTGGGAAAACGGTTATATTTTCCTTGAAAGATTCATTCCAGAAACTAGACAGAAATATATATATATATATATAAAAAGGAAACAAGTCTTTGCTGGATCACAAAACCACACTTAAAATGAACAGTGATGAATTCTATAAGGAACAAATTCTACTGGAACAAATAAAGGGCAACTCAGTGAAATGTACTCAACCCACATGCTTAGAAAACCTCCTCCTCCACCTCTGAATAATTATTATGTAAGAAGTGTAAAATAAATGAAAAAAAAAGTTTTTGTAACATGCAGAAAAAAAAACGTTGTTTTAGTTTGAACAATTGGTGAAAAAAAAACTGATTAAGATAAAAGAGCAACACACACACACACACACACACAAAAAGGAAAAACATTTAGGATGAAAACTGTTAGCTTGTAGCATCAGAGCAACAACATCTCACCGCACTCACCTCCTCTTGTTACCCAGTGTGAGAAGAAGAGTGTCAGGACAACCTGTGCAGTAATTCCCTGGATCTTTTTACTCCTGATATCCATGTTGAGGTGGAAGGATGCAGCAGCAAAGCCCAGTGGGTGAAGAAGGAGCCTCTATTTACTCCACTCCTCCTCTTCCTCCTCCTCATTCACACACTCACACTTCCCAGATCCCTGGTGAATTCTGCACTTCTGCGTCTGCAGCGCTCGCCAACATCCACCTGACTCCGCAGCAAGGATGGAGGTGGGAGGGAGGGAGAGCGAGCGAGAGAGAGAGAGAGAGCAGTACTTCAGTCAGTAAAAACACCCGGAGACTCTCTCCGGTGCCAAAATCCCTCAGCAGAAATCACACTGGAGATTCCATTTTTGAGAAAGAGCCACCCCGGGTCCCGTCAGGCTCTAGTCTAGGAGGATTCCAGCAGTCAGATTTTATCGTCATGAAGTGTAGCTCAGCTCCAGTGTTTGCGCGCCAGTCGCTGCAAATCAATTGAACGCATATCCCACCAAGAGAGTGTGTGACAATCATCAGTGTTGCAGCAGCAAGCATCAAACATTTGCTTTGCTTTCTTTTCTTTTATTCAACCGAGTGCACAAAGCAGAATACAGAGCAACGCTGAAACTCAGAAACAAACCAAGAAAGTGGCAAAAGATTGCACAAACAACATGCGGTGGCGAGACCGACCAGGAAAAACTGGTCTGAACTGTAGACACTGCAACAGAAACTAGCGTAGCCTTTTATAAAAGCCATTATACAAATTGATGTCATAGCATAATCCTATTATAGAAGTACATTGCTGGGGAACTCCAGTCTTCGGTTGGTTAGGGATGACGTTGATGATAACACTCTTTTATGTTGAAGAGAGACAAGCTTTTGTAAAAAGGAACGTCATCTTTTTAATTTTCCTGCTATTTTTAATGGCAACATTCCCTAACCCTATGATTGGCCATGATCAAAAAAAATAATAATACTGTATCCGATTAGCTGACTCTGGATCAGTTCTCCTTTGATCAGCAGATGATGCTGTAGTGCTCTCGGTTTTCCGGTGCTCTCTGCAGGTGAGCAGACCTTTGAAGCAGAAAGCAGCTGCAAAAAACAGCTTCTTTTCTCAGTCCTTGAACATCCATTGTCAGCGAGGCCGTTGTAAATATTTTATGTCTCTCGTGGCATTTGCATTTCGCATATTCATCTGCTATTGCATGCTTTTATTATACTCTTGACGCGCTCTGTTCTTTTCAAAAGTACTAAAAGTTGTATGATTATATTAAAATTTCAGCATGTGCAGAGGAATATAAATAAGTGGAAGCTTTCACGTTGAACTTTTACTGCATTTACTTTGTTAAAATTAACTAAATATATTCATGCACTGACTGCCAAATTGCAGACAACATAAGGGTGAACACTTGAGGGAAACTAGAAGCCGAACCTGTTAATGCACCAAAGAGTCGGATCACCGCTCTTACGTTTTTCTCCAGCTGATTCTTTCTCACCAGCTTTCGACCTTCCTGCACGGCGGGGGAATGAATTTGTGTGTTTTGGAAGCTTTTACGATGAGATGTTTTTTTTTTGGGGGGGGGGGCATTCCAGGCGTATGGACGCTGTCGTTAAGCGCGATATTACGTGCAGGTCTTTGTGCCGAGACGCCTCACAGCCTTAACGATCTCCAGGCATTGCCGACCTTCGATCGTAACTGACAGGAGTTGCTCGGCTGGAAGAGAACACTACTTTGGCCCACAACATTCAGTCAGACAACAGAGAGGCTAAAACTGTTGTCTAACACACACACACATAAATGAACAAGGTGGGGATGCGAAGAACTTACCGTCACCCTGCCCAAGGACCTAAAGATGTTAGTGAAGAGTAAATATTGCTATTTGCTAGATGGTTTTGATCCAAATTATTTCAAAAACGGAGTTGAATTTAATGTAGCTGTTAAATGAAATCGGAGAAAAGGGGCAGAAGATAGATCGTGTTTTAATGATTTATTGCAATCCTGTGTGAGAAAAAATGGGTCTCAGCAAAGGAAACGAATATTCAATTGTGTTTAAGACCTCCAGACCCGACACAAACAAACACACACACACCAACCTAAAAAGGCTGCAAACAACCAATACAACTTGTCTCATCCCAAAGTGACTTCATGTTTATTTCCCTCTAATGATAAGATTCGGTGCGTCGCTTTGCTCTTTAACTGAAGCAGCAGCTCTGAGGACACATTTAAAGCCGAGCGGCGAACCCACTCGGGGGGGTCTCAGCTGGAGAGCTCCTCCATGCAGGCCTTTGAATCCAGATCCATCTCCGTTACTTAAGATGCACGCTTTTAATCACTGGGCTGTGTGAAATGCCAACGGTTTGCAGTTTATTGTCGTGAGCCGCGGAGGTGACGAGTTAATGGAAGGTCTAATGAGTGTACGGGACGGTGATGCAGCTCTTTTTGCATCACAGGCGTCGGGTTTCGGGGGGGTTAATGGGGAGCTTGTTTCAGACGTGAATATAGAATAAATGTATGCCGAAAGCGTGGAGGACTCTCTCTCTCTCTAAGATGCTTCTGCATCATGTATGAGTCCTAAAGTTTTTAATTTGAGAAAACCTGCCTCTGGGTGGCACAGCTTTTTTCCTCCTCTTTCCTTTGATCAGCTGGTCCTGCCCCCCCCACTCCACTCCACTCCACTTTCGCGAGTGCGACCCCCGGGGAGCCAAATCTGTTGATTATTACCAGCTTTTCTGGTGTCGGACATAAATACACAGATCACAGCTGCTGATCGACAAGATCACACAACTGTCTCGTCAGGAGACAATGAATTTGTGCTTGCTAACATTTTAATGGATTTCCTGGTCCGGCTGATGCTGAGTCATCCGTCTGACGTTTCATGCTGTTGAATTTAATTTTTTTCAACTTGTGATTCATCATCTGACTCTGACAGCGGAGGATGTCTAAATATGAACAGCGTACAGGTCAATTAATATGAAAGATTGCTGAAAAAGCAACAGGACACAAGAAAACAGGGTGGGCCATGCTGCCGAGGGGAGGAGAGGAAAGTGCCATCACTGGTCCGTGCTACGATGTGACAACCGGAGGAAAAGAAAACACATGAGAGTGATGAGTTATTAAAATCTGCATCATGTTCATTTTCATCCGTCACCCTTTAACTGACTTGATTGCCTGCAGAGAGCCTCACTTTTCACCGCCATCCTGGCTTCCTCATTGAATTAAATATTTCATATTCTGTTCAATTATACATACATGCATAGAAAAATGTTCGATGTCGGACTCGTCAAGGTTGGGATTTTTAGCCGTTACGTGTCAGAGTCGACACCGCAGACGCGGGGGTTGGGAGGACACACGCGTAATCCACACAAGTTACACTTTCCATTCCCACTAGTGTTTTTCCTGCTTGCTGGACATTTTGGCCTGGATCTCTGCTCACTTTGCCCTCGCCTGCCTCAGTGTGTTTGACTGGCAGCGAGTGACGAGCCGCCATCTGTCTGGCAGGAGAACGAACTCAGTGCTTTGTTTTACATTTAGCACCCGCCATTTGTTTCTGAAACTCAGAATTGAAATGTTGTCTAAAAAGCCCAAATGTCCACATCGCATTTCAATCGTTTTGACTTTCAGGCTACAGAATGTCACCATGGAGTTTTTAATTTGCATATATCATGAACAGGTTTAGACGCAGAATGAAAGATCTGACGGAGCTAAATGTCCCGCCTAATGTGGAAACCTTTTTGATCTCCACTCAAATTATAGATCAGTTTGTCTGTGAATGAATGCTGCATGCATTTATATAACCAAACAGTAGGTAGTCGGTGTTATTACGGTTTGTCGTCAGCAGCTTAATGGGACTTAATTAGGGTTCATTTGAGGGTAAATCCAACTCACTGGGTTAAAAATGGTGCGATTATATTGGATCTAAAATTAAAAACCTGGCCCTTGTCTTTGTAGTATTATTCTTCAAATCATTTTCACTTCTTTTATTAGCCCCCCCAAAAAATCCTATAATTTTCTGTAACTCTGGGGATAAAATAAATCATTTAAAAACACACACATTTTTATACAGAACAAATAGATTTTTGCAGCCTCATTAAACTCATCTTCCGTGTGATTGAGGCTGTTGATTGACCAATCAGTGACTGATTCCGGGGTCTGACGTGTTTTGAGAGACACTAGGTTTGAACATGGACTGTTAAAGGGCTACTCGCGGGGGAGGGGGGGGGGGGGGGCATGAAGCTTCCCATGTAGCAGGGAGGGTGAATTGTTTTCAGCACTATATTCCATGCAGACCTGAATACATATTGGACTGGATTTACTGTCGCTGTGAGGTCATTTGCATGACTTACATCCTTCCCAGTGACTTATTTAACAACGCCTCTTGTCTCGTTGCTCAGCCTGTTGAGGAAATCTGCTGTAACGGCCACGAGTGATCCACGGGAAAGGTGAACAGACGCGTTTGGTCAGCAGATTGGCCTTTCTGAATAAACCTCATTACTTTGAGAGCATGCCGTTCCCTAGTCACTCATTAAGCCAAAATGCCACGCAAGTCTGGCACCTTTGCTCTGGAGGCACAGAGAATTCATATGAGCCTATGAAATGTTCAGGCGGTGCTAGTTCTGCACCTTTCAGCAGAAGAATGCTTCATTTAGTTGATATGAATGACATCACACCCGAGGGAAAAGTAGAAAATAATAGCACAGAGCAATCATATATTTATATATTTTTTAATAATCTCACAGCCTCATAATCTCATTTGGTGACTTGGTGCAATGTCTGAGCTGAAGCTGTTGTGAAATGTTTAGATTCTGTTTAGTTTAGCCAATAACAGTGCAAAAAGGTCAAAATAAGATGTGCATTTTAATTTGAAAGCCACATTAGAACCAGAGCGATTCTTCTCAGTCCGATATTATTTTGCAGTTTTTGTCCCACATTAACACAAATTGAGTTTATTTTCCCAGTATAGCAAGGCGTCTGTCCTTGGACACACATTTTCTATTTGCGGAGGCGTGCAAACAAATGCAGCTTTGACTGGAATACATGGACCTCAGCGTTTACATCAGCATTTAAGGTTCAGTTCTACTCAGTAGGCTAACAGAATAAAACTGTACAGAAAAAAACTCAACCAATGATGCGAACTTTCCTCAACTGCAAGCATAATAGCGTTGAAGACATCCATCCTTTAGGTGCAACAAGGCTGTAGAGAATCTGTGGCCAGCTATTTCTAAAGCGGTTTCAATGCGGTTTCGCTGCACCCACAGAAGAGGGCCGGAGTCATAAATAACCAAAAGAGAATTCATCACAGCAGTGGATTAGAAAAACAAGTTGTTTGTTGGCAGGTTGTGAGCTTTTCAAGCAGACGTGAGGTCACAGCGGTGACAGAATGTGGATTTGGTGTGCTTGTGTTGAATCGATACGAAATCCTTTCTATCGCTGCACCTTCATGTGTCACTGTCTCCACCTCCTCCACCTCGAGCCCATCAGGCTGTAAAACCCAACGCTCCCTCTCTCTCTCTGTTTCTCCCCTATCTACCCACTGACAGCAGGAACATTCATCTTAGTCTTTCTTATATAAACTTAAATCTTGAAAACAACTGCCGCTTCAAAGCCGTCTCAAGGTTTACAGGTTGCCTGTTGACTCAGGAAAATGTGTCTGTCGGCTCACCCGCTCCTGTCATTTATGTTGTATCTCAGCTTTTAATGGACAGCTGCCATTAAGTTTGTCTCATATGTGAAAGGAACATAAAGAACTGGATGCAGGCGCAGAAAGCAAAACTCACAGGGCAGACAGGGCCAATACAAATAAAGCAAAAAGTGGAGACATGAAAAGACATCATCTTATCTCTGCATTGTGAATCACACACACACAAACGAGGAGGGGCACAGTGTGTTTTCTATGTAATATCATTAATACATCCACAGGAAGCAGCTTGAGCTGTGCTTTTTCCCCCAGTGTGAAGATAACACACGGCTGCGTCTGGAAATACAACCTCCAGTGGTTCAGCCCACACCAAACATAAAGGCTGCGATCAATCTGAGCTCCACAGGTAGCGTTAGGAATCTAATGAGCTGCTTCAAAGTCCTGACATGGCCGGACAACCCAGGCAGAATGGGTAGGTGTGGGGAGGGGGGGGGGGCATTTACTGAAATGTTCCTGTTAGGAGCAGCTTTAGTTTATTGTCTTTTGCTACTTTATGCTTACAGACGACTACTGATTACCGGTATATCACAATCCCCCCCCCCCCCCCCTAACTATTGTAACACAGTTTTATTCATACATACATAGATTGAGCAAATCTCTGCAGAGTTTGCATGTTCTCCCCATGTCTGCGTGGGTTTTCTCCAGGCTCCTCCCACCTCCAAAAAAAATGCTATTTAGGTCAATTGGCTGCCTCAAAATTGTCCGTAGTGTGTGAGTGCGTGTTGTGCGTGAATGCTTGTTTGTCTCTGTCTGGCCCCGCGGGGCGCTGGCGATGCATCCGGGGTGTACCCTGCCTCTCACCCCGAGCAAGTGGAAGAAGCGGTAGAAAACGAATGAATGAATGAATCTTAAATGAACTATGACGATGATGAAGATAAAGCTGCTGGTAGGAAGAGATGACTCAGTTATTATAATTAGCATCACAATAGCTCAAGTTGAACAAATGTAATAAATAATTTGCAATTTGCAAACAATTTGTTTCTACACTCCGAATCCCTTCTATGTGGCGTTGAGGAAAGGGTGATTTCATCCTCCTGTTTCTGAACTTTCCTTCCTCGCTGAACGGCTGGAATGAAGCAGACGCTTCCTCTTCATCTTTGTGAAATGCAGGTGATTTTCTCTGAGAGTCATTTAAAGTGCGTCTCATCAGCTCTCCTGACATTCAGCGTCGCCCGGAGGAGGGTGGATGATGATAACCCCGACCATTACGAGGGATGTAAATGAATAACCTGGTTCATCCTCCTCTGTTTCGCTGCAGACATCTCTGATCCCCACGCGAGGAAATAAATGACATTATTTCCTCGCGGATGGGATGAGTAACAGCGAGCTCTTTCACCTTACGAATGGCTATTAATTATTTGCCTGATTATCCAGCTTCATCAAGTTCATCAAGGCCAAACCGACTGACAAATCAGCAAGTTGCAGATAGAAGTGAGTTTTTAATCACCCTCCAAATGTGAATTTTATTAGCTAAATTTAGCAATTTAACAAATAAATTCTGCTTTACTCAGAAACGGGATACCTTTGCATGTGGTTAGACTTTGATTCTCTGCTGCTACCTCTTTATTGGTGTCTTTTTTCCGACAACATTCATATGAAACAGTGAGTAAATTCCCATAATGTTGCACATGGAGATATGAAACGATGGCATCAATATGATGGCGTGATGCTCAGACCTTCATTTGCACAGCAACCTTGTCGTCATTATTGACCGACTGCTGTAGGAAGGCTGTCTGCAGTGTTCATTTCACGTGCCTCGATGCCACTGTGCATCTTTGAGCGAAGATTCCTATTTGAATGGAGTGTGTGCTTTCTTTCTGGGGAGGGGGCAAGTATTTCCTGCTGCTTTCTGAATCAGGGTTCTGACCTGAGCTCGAAATTGAAAATGCATGTCAAGTGTATTGAACCGCAGCTGATGGGCGGCAGCTCAGTGAACTCTGCGCTGCTTCATATTCCACATAGTCCAAATCTCACTGTCATTCTTTAGCTGGTATTTATTTATTTTGGGGTGTTATTCTAATGCTTGTTTTTTATTTCGCCCTTGCCGTTGCATGGTGATATTCAGTAAATAATAAATAAGGACGAGCATCTCATTTTCATTGAAAGCACAGATTGCTGAACGCAGAAGAACGCATTCTGCTGACTCCTGTCCTGTCCAGATGCTAAATCTGAACCGACCTGTTTCGGCTCTCAATCAGCCCTTATTATTCATTAGAACTGTTACAGCATCTGCAGAGAGCCCGCCTGCCAACAGAAAAGCAGAGTGTGAGGCTGGACTGAAAATGTAATGATATTTTACTTTACTCGTTGTTGAAGTTAATATTATTGGAACAGATCTAAATGAATACACAGTAGTGAATTTCAACAGAAACAGCACTGTCGTATTAAAGGGAGGGAACTCATTAATTGTTTAACATAATAACTGACAGGTAAATATTTTTTGCTTCTCTGGTGCAGGATAGACAACACAACATTTGAATGATGATACTGTCGAGAGATAAAATTGGCAGATTCTGCCATCTGTGGGTCTAAAAGTGAATCACAACTATCCTTTAAAGGGAGCGGACCCTTTTTGTCTCCTCGTGGGATTAAGCAGGTTCAAGTAGCCTTTTTTCCTCCCGAGTCTGCTGCTGCTGCCGTCATTTCTCCTTCCAGTGACGAGGAACCGATGCAGCCTCCAAATACTTTTGCACATTTGCAGAATTTTCACAATTCTGAGAGTCTTTCCTGATAAAAAAAAAAAAAGAAGTAGAAGAAAAACACGATTTCTGGCTTTAAACGCGACCTAACTTTATTTCAGAATCTAGATTTAAAATAAATAAATAAATAATAATAATAATAAAGTGAACTGAAATATTTCCCCCCCAACACAGCTTCCAGGAATCGACGCGGTCGAGCACCAAACTGTAGCGTACTGTCCCTTTAAGAAACCCTTTTGGACCCAATCGCTTTCCGTTGAGACAGGAAGTCTTTGTTTTGGTGCTTTGCTCTACATTTTGCGGAACCGTGGTGGAGCGACATTCATAGCTATTCGGCTTTATCTGTGTTAGAACCTCATTGTTAAACCTGGAATAACTCTTCAGAATGTCGGGAGGGGCCCATTTGGACAACGCGAACCCTGTCGTCTTCCAGCGGGCCGGGGAGAGGCGGCTGGCCGCGACCGACGAGGATGAAGACGTCCACGACCCCATCGACGACAGAGAAATATTCGATATCCTCTCGTTAATTTGAAAACGGCAATCAATGTGAATGTTCGTGTTGAAAATGAACAAAAACATAACATTAACGTTTATTGTGTAACTTTTCCAAGCTACTGAAAAGTGCTGTTCCTGGAAGGATAGAAGTTTTAAAATGTTCTGTAGAGTATCTTCCTAAATTTCTTTTTTCCCCTCAAACTGATGAGTCATTGTGATTTAGTTTTTTTCTTTCAAAAATGGCGAGTTACGAGATGAGATGCTGTGACGTAAACACATTTAATACATTTTAGAGAGTTCACCTACAGCTGGTTGTTTACTATTATTTTTATGTTAATAATATACTTATACGCTTAATTGAAGTCATTTGGTTATAAATGTCAGTTGAGTTAATGCATTGGTTCAAAACTAAAAATGAAGTACAAAAATAATAATCTTTGAGGTGTTTTGCACCAAAATACAGTCAAATTACTTCTGCTTTAACTAAAAATAACAACAACAACTGTTCTCTGGTAAGTTCTTTAATCAGTTACATCTGATCAGAGCCATCAAGGACCCGGAGCATCCGCTGACTCTGGAGGAACTCAATGTCGTGGAGCCAATTAGAGTCAAGGTAGGAACCTGTATCGGTGTGTTTTAATGCTGTTTTTATTTAGAAACAGAATAGAATAGAAAGCCTTTATTGTCATTGCGTGGTGGATATACAATCAGATTAGGAAATGTTGTTCATATCATTTTTGTGGCTCATTAACAGACTGAGTTGGAGGATAAAATGAGTTGGAATGGATGTTCCAAGTTAATTATTGTTGATCATTTGTCTTCACTGACCAGACTTGCCTTTTTTGGCCTCATTTTCCCAGGTAAACGATCCCGGAAGCACCGTGGATGTTGAGTTCACACCCACCATCCCTCACTGTAGCATGGCAACACTCATTGGCCTGTCAATCAAAGTCAAACTGCTGCGCTCCCTGCCACACAGGTTCAAAGTACGTGTGTCGATGTAGAACTTCGCTACCGTTGACTGTGTTGATATGAACCACATATTTTCTGTTTCCACTCAGATTGATGTCCACATCACTCCAGGAACTCACGCCTCGGAGGAAGCAGGTCAGAAGACTTTTAGATCACATATCCCCCAATCATTTGTGTAATATTATACATCTCATTTCACTCATCTTTGGTGCGCAGTGAACAAACAGCTGGCGGACAAAGAGAGAGTGGCAGCGGCTCTGGAGAACTCGTCTCTGCTGGAGGTCGTCAACCAGTGTCTGTCCGGCAGGACCGTCTGAGCAGCCGATCGGCTTGACCGTCTTCTGCCATAAGTCCGGCTCTTTCTGCAACGGAAGTGTCTCCCCGGTGACTCTCGCTTTGCTCTTTGTTTGATAGCTGAGATGTGGCTGCCAGGGTCTTCTTGTTCTGCAACTGCTGATGGCAGCAAAATAAAATCAGGATTGTCGTTTGCACGGCCCGCTTCAGAACGGCCTGGAGAAAAGTACAGACATGGTAAATTCTTGAATGTGCCCACGTCAGCAGCGTTTGAAACTGTTACTGCAGAATAGTTTCGACGTGTTATTTCCTCCATCTGAAAACTTTGGGTGTCGTGAAATGCATTGTTATTTGTAATTTAATTTTAAAGGAATATTTGCACGCAACACCTTGCTGTGATTTTCCATCGACACTTCTCGCCTGTGGTTAAAGATGTTTTATTCTTCTCTGAAATGCAAGTAATATAAATCTGTTTTTATTAAACACAGATATTCTTTATGTGCATGCTTTGCTATATTAGGTCCATATCTGTATTGGTCAGCAGGGGGCGTACATCTCCCTTTCATGTTTGGAAGATGCAAATCGAAATCTGATCCTATTTATCAGATCTGGTAAAAAAAAAAAAAAACGACAGCTGAGAGTTGTCCAACATTTTTGACCACCCGCTCCAACCTCGCTGAACAAGCAGGCTTTCCTCTAAGAGTTATTTAACCAGAGCTACAAAGAGGACAGAGGACATGACAACTGTCTCAGGAGGATATAGTTTGACAACTAAACACCATTTGATACATATAAATGAGCCTGCATGTTAGAATAACATTTACTTGTTGGAGGAAGTGACTGTTGTTCGATAGACTTGAACAGAAAGGATTTTTCTCTTTTGTTCCACCTCTGGAAACATTGCATCACTGCTTAAACCCTGGATAAGAAACCCAGCCGGCACAGCTGCAGCGGCATACGCCAGAGTGATACATAAATAAAGTTCAGTTAGACAGGCTTGTGAAGACGTCACAGAGTTTATCCACAGAAATCTCTCCTGTTTTTAGTAGCATCACATTTGGCTAGGCTATCTGAAACGGGATGTCGCGGGGCCTGCTATAAGCAAAGACCTACAAAACGCAATTCCTGTATTTGTTTGTGCGAGATATTGAGGAACAGATTTTGAAGCTCAAATTTAAACTGCAATGTTAATGAAAATTTCAAATGGATCCATAATCCATAATCTCTTCTGGATCATCGCCAAAATGTAATAATCTGTTCCTGGCAGCATTCCCAACATTTCCTGAAAGTTTCATCAGGATCGTCGGTAACCTTTTGAGTTATGCTGCTAACAGACAAACAAACCAACGCCTCCGCCATGGCGCAGGTAATTATTAAATGTGCATCTGTTTACATAGCTAAATGATTTCTTTTTCTTTATATATGCAATATATGGAAATAAAACATTCACAAATGCTCACAATATTTTAAAAGAATTTAAATATACAGTATCTAGATTTTTACTTTCATCAATAGTTGTTTGATTTTCGGGGGCCCAGAGCCCCAGCAGCGCTCCCTTTTCTAGCACCGCCCCTGGGGCATGAGCTCCGTAGGAGGGTTAGCTCAGCCCAGAGTGCGCAGCGCTCTGGATGAGCTGGCGAGCCTTCAACTCCTCTGTACGCGTAAGGATCGGCTGCACGGAGCTCGGTCCGGCGGTCGATGAAAGTTTTTCAACCGCGCACCGCGCCTCAAACTCACAGAGGTAGGTCCAGAAACCATTCGGGTAAGTTTGGTGGGACTTTAACGCGTGCGTAAGCGTGGAAGATTGTTTTTTTTGGGGGGGGGGGGGTGAAGGGGAAACTGCTAGACCCGAGTTTGTGTGAGCAGAAGTTGTCATCTTCCAGACAGCTGCGGGGAGAAGGACCGAAACAAAATGTTCGCTTCGGCCTCGAAAGAAGCGTTCGGTCGCTTCGGGCTGAACAGCAGCGCTGGCGGGGATGTTGGGAACGTTCCACGGCGTGTCCTCTTCTTCCGCCTCCAGCTGCTGGTCATTAGAAATGCTGCTTCTAAAACGGCGTTTAAAACATTTTCTTGAGCTTTACTTTTGGTGGGACGAGGGGACCCACTGGTGGGTATATGCGCGCACGCACACACACACACACGCACACACACACACACAGGCGGAGGAAAGAAACCAAGAGCCTTTGACTTCATCCATAAGAACCGTGTCTGTTTGTTCTGAAGGGACTGGATAGGACGTCATTTAACTGCATTTAACTCTCATGGGACTCGAACCGAGCCGATCAGCAGCACATGCTGCGTTTACGGCTGGTTTTAAATGCAGGAGTCCGCAGTTGACGCGGGTTCTGACGCTCAACCAGCTGGCTCGTGGAGATGATGCGTTTTCGTGCCTCCCGAGTTGTAGTTATTTTGCCCAAACTGTTGTTGGGTAGTGGAATATTTGTGGTATATGCAAGTCGTATTTAATTCCAGGACTGGTTCAATAATAATAATAATAATAATAATAATGTCTTTATTCTCCACATGCAGGAAAACCAGAACAGTTTCATTGTGTCGGTGTTATTGTCTTCAATTATTACTCTGCAGAATTTATGGAATTTATGGACAGATCATTTTATGACGTAGCCAGACTCAAACTTCTCTTTTTTTAAATAGAACAAATGTGACTAACATTGACTCAGGGGCGTGTCGGTGTTGACATTAGTGTGAAGTGATCCATTACATGTGTTCCAACTGCATGAAAAATCATGTGATAATATTCCTTGATTAAAACTATAGTTTTTTTTTTGTTTTTTTTAAAGAACACATTTATTTTGTTTATTAAAATTAGAACCACCTCCACGAATCCTCGGAACGTTTATGATCTTATAAAACCAGTTCTTCTGCCTGAATTTGGTGTAAAAACTATAACTTTTAATAGGGAGGGAGGGAAGAGAAGGCTCCTGCTCCTGCTCGTTCAGGAGGAGCAGTTCCAGGCTCGGCTTGTCGCTCCCTCCGGGTCAGATTGACCTGCCTGCCGAACCAGGAGGAGATATTACCGCCCCGTGGGTTGCACATACCACAGAATCCCACTCCGTCTTTCTGCGATGATCGCGGAACGTATTATTAGATACGCGTGGGCGCGCGCCAGCCCCGACTGACGCGTTTCTCGGCTGGTGCGTGGGTCCCGCATCATTTCCACCGCGTTTTGATATTTAATCTGACCGAGATGGCTTTGACCTCACACTTCCACCGGAGGCCCGTGGGTGACGTCACGCGAACGGCAAGCTTTGAGGAATTCGATGATAACACGTGGCATCTCTGTTTCTGCTGGCTTTTTGAACAAACTGGTTCCCGTGCCGGCTCTGGGTTTATGTTAAGGATTCCGATGTTCTCCGAGTTTTTCCGATGTTCTCCGAGTTTTGTCACAGAACTCGTTTCAGCTCCGAGTTCTTGGCATTCCTCCGCAGAGCGCTGGGGGGGGGGGGGGGGGCGAACCCGCGGCTTCGGTGTGGAAGTGACTGATTCCGGGTGTGTCGCTTCCCTTTTATTAAAAACGAATATCTCGCGTTATTTCCTCAGAGATGCTGCAGAGAATCCGCGTGCGTTGCGTGACGCGCCCGTTGGACACGACTTTGCGCGCAGTGAGCGACATGTGCGTTGGTTTAGCGTGCGCGTGCGCGTGCAGCAGAGGAGAGCACACATAATGCAGCTCTGTGCTCTCTGTATTCATCCCTGTTTCCTGTCCACGGACACGTGATCCCGCATCTCGTTACCAATCCGATGTCGGACCACGTGACCGCGTGCTGTTAAACCAGTAATGCGTTTAAACATCTGTTTGTTTGTTTTTTTTAGTTGTGTTGTAATCAATGTATTGATGATCAGTTAAATCAGATATTTAGAAGGCTGAAGTTGGCGCATCTGGACGGCATTTTTAAGGCATTAAGTTGGTTTCTGAGTCATCTGGAGGGGCTGACCGACCTGCAGGAAGCTGCATTCATGTTCATGTGACTCTGACCTAAACTCATAAACACAATATTCCCAGACTCCTTTCACAGCAGCACGACGGCTACCGTGGGCCTTCTCACGATTTTATTATGCTCGCATAATGACAATAAAGTATCTTGAATCTTGAATCTTGAATCTTGAGGGACGAGGAACCTCTCAATGTGGAAATGAAGTCGAGATGCAAAAACATCTGTTTTAATTTCTCGTAAAGAGTTTCAGTTTGACGCGTGATCATTAGCACTGATGTGTTTCCAGAGACGTGTTGCTGCATCCATATATTCCAGAAAAACCACGGCGATATTGATCCGATTGGCTATCAGAGCGCATCCAAGCCATTTAGCACGCTGATCAATGCCCTGCGGCCCATCCCATCCCATTGCATTGAGCTTAGCTTAGCATTAACCGATGGGACTGCATCAATGGGAATGCAGTTAAATGACGTCCTATCCAGTCCCTTCTGTAATTAACATGGGTTTAGAACACACATGAGAAAGATGTCTCTTTAAGAATCCACTCTGGAGCTGGAGATCTCTAGCTGGGAGGGGGGACGAGGGGGGGGTATATAAGTGCAGCCGATGGTGCGTTGGCAGGCCGCCCCCGACTGTGTTGTGAGACAGGAAGTGTGACACAGAGCACAGGAAGGGGCTGCTGCGACGGCGCTACGCGAGCCCTTCTGTCCTGCAGCTTTAAGAGCTGAGGCCTCAAATAGCAGTTCTGCATTTTCTAACAAGCTAAAAGGCATCGCTCTTTTTTTTTTTTTAAAGTACTCCTGCAATTCTGCAGACGTGGGAGGGAGGAAGGGAGGAAGGGAGGGCCCCCTTGTGTCTCAGAATACATTTGGAAGGACGTGTACCTGATGTAAATGAGCTAAATTGAGATTCAGCAGGACTGAAAAAACCCCAAATGATGACTCGGAGTCAGAGCCGGCTGAACAGTCACTCCTCTGTTCTGGTCTCATCTTCCTGACGCCTCCTCCTCCTCCTCAGATGTACAATCATCAGTCCTACAAACCGCCAGACGGGGGACCATGCTTGTTTGGAGCAGACCCCCCCCCCCCCCCCCTGTTATTTATTAAATTTAAGTGCATTTTCTCTGAGATCAGATCTTTTAGAAAAGCGACCGACTACTAACTGAATGACTGAAACATCAGTCTTTAGCCTCATTGCAGACTTCATTTTGATTGCCAGAGAAGTGCCATACAGCCATATATATATATGTATATACTGAATGTGAGTTCACAGGAAGAGGAATGAATGTCCTCATCTCGGGGGCAGAATTTTTTTAAAGTTGCATTTTATTTTTTTAGATGCCGCTAACCTTCCGCTCCGTTGTCTGATTTCAGCTGCATGTGGAGTGAATTAAGGTGCTTCTACTGCCTTCTGAACATACTGCTGATTCTTCTATGGACACAGATTGAGTAAGTACATGTTTGGTTTAGCGACAAAGATGTTGTTAACTAAAGATATCCTCAATAAAAGTAAAACCTTTCAAGCATCCCCAGGAGGCGTCACACGGAACTTGGCACGTAAATTATTGTAAGTGCGACACAAAGTTAATTTCTTCCTGGTTTTCTTTATAGGAAGTAAAAGAACAGTCAATGTAGATTTTTGTTGTTGCTGCTCAATTAGTTTATATGTAATAACTTTTAGAAGCATCTGAGTCCCAAATGCGCAAATGCGTGCAAGAACCGCTGTTAAAACACAAGTCCATAGCCGGACACGCTTGAAGTCACATCGGGGAGGCAACACATGTGTCAAAAGAGGAAACGCACACAAAAGAGAAATCCCTGTTAACAAGTCGAACACACAGAATGTTTTTGCACACGTTTCCTTCGTGATATGAATTCAGCACTAATTTGTTTATTTGAAGAATGTTCAAAGAGGTCAAATTAAGCTCTAAATCAACAGACATGCGTCTGGTGTCGGACGGCGCGTGTGAGCTACAGAGTAAGGGTGAACACACCACAGGATGTTAGCTTAGCCACTCAGCACTGATTCTGCACAGCCGACAAATTTATTTCTAACCTACTGATCACTGGACAAACCCACTCTGCCACAGCAGCCCCAACAGGAGTATAACAGATTCTGTGAGGCAAACGGAGGCTGGACGGCGCTAATGAGGTCTTGGTCCACCGGAGGCTCGGCGACGGGATGAAGAAACCTTTTTCTTTTCTTTTTTTAACAGCCATTTGTAACCTGAAACACATGTGAGCTTTATTCTGCGTGTGTCTTCAAAGCGTTGGAATCGGTCTTCTCTCGCTATCAAAAGAGCCTTTGTCAATGCTTGGCTAATATTGGGCTGTGTGTGAGTTACAGTGTGTGTGTGTGTGTGTGTTGAGTGCATTTTGAATTTCAACAAACAGGCCTGTTTCCTATGGCGGAAGCTGAATATCTTTCTCTTTTCCCCCGGAGCTGGGCGACGTTTGCCTCACGCATGAACTCGGCTCGCTTCTTTACTCTCTTTGCGTTTGACTGTACTTTGCAGTTGGAATTGTTTTTTCTGGCGGCGGCGGCGATGACAACCAAGGCGGCTTTCTTTTTTTGATTCCACTTCCTTTGCAAGACATTAGCAATCGGGTTACGCGGACTTCTCTCTCGCCTTCGTGCCTGACTTCATCTGCCACAGTTGTGTCACCGTCATTTCATCACTGCTGCAGGAAGTGAGCTGATGAGCGAGCGGCTGCGTCCTGATCGAAAGTGCTGAAGCGACGATCCGATCTGAACAAGCGTACGGATAAAGTAAGGCTTGACTCGGCGCTCGCCGTCTGCTCTCCTGACGACCGGCCCGCCTCGCGAGGGTCGGTTCGGCTCGACTGTTAATTTGCTAAATAACCTCAGACAAAAAAGGGGGTGGAAATACAACCATTTGTAATTACTCTCCTTATGGAAATGTGGTTTAGCAGCTAGTGCAGCTTAAACCGGCAGCTGATGTTATTCTCATTTGCCCCAAAATGTAATCTAATCATAGATGTGTTCATGGATTAGTTGTGTTTAAAAGCCGGTGCGAATCCTCTCCTCTCTTTCTGTCATTTATATTAGCAGCTCGATCACGAGTTCTCTGTTGACTCAAGATGATGATTTAGGTTAATGTCGAGACCGAATATTTAAGGACGTACCGACCATTTATTTATTCAATTTAACCTTTATTTAACCAGGTAAGTTAATTGAGGATGAATTCTCTTTTTTCAATAACGACCTGGACCTAAGTTGCATGTTTTTTTTTAGCGGTGGGAGGAAACCGGAGAACCCCGGAGAGAACCCCCCCCCCGCAGACACCGGGGAGAGAACATGCAAACTCCTCACAGAAAGGCCATAAACCATAATCGTTTCTAAGCTGTGTTTCTAAATGTAGCAGCAGGTCTCTCAGTTTCCCCTCATCACGCTGTCAGCAGCAACTTTTGTTTCTTTTGCGTTTTTCGCTGAAGAGAACTGGTAAGAGCACGAGAACGGAGAAAGGGAGGCGTTATGCACATGAGCGGAAGGAGGAGAGTGTCAAAACGGCCGGGGGTGTTGAACTATCGTCATTCTGGGAACCGGATGTGCTGCGGTGCTGGAGTTGTGTGATGACTTCCTGTTTATCAGCGGCATGCAGGAAGCAAGGGGCACCGAGAGGATGGTCTGACTGTGTGCGCGACTGGAGGTGAGAGGCAGAGCCAACCGGCTGCCTCCTCTGTGTCGGGGCGGGGCCTTTCACCTGACCTGATGCCTGCAGTCTCATCAGATTGTTTTCCTCTTGCAAAAAGAAGTTGAACTTCTTGTTCTTCCTCTCCCTTCTCTTTCCTTTTCTTTCACTTTATTTTCTTGCCATTCTTCTAACGCTAATTGTCTGCAGGTTGCCAATGATACGACTTTGTAGTTATTCCTACCGTATGAAGTACTGTATTGTGTTTTCATCCCTTGCTTCCCTGTGTGTGTGTCACTTATCTCCAGCGTCCAACGTCAAGAGCAGGCAGTGTAAAGTGGAAACGGGAAGATGCCAGTTCCACCTCCACCTCCACCACCTCCCTGTGGGCCTCCCCCTCCTCCCACCTTCAGTCTTGTGAGTTGTTCTGAGCGCCTTACCTAATTGGCTGCTCCGTCCTGTTGGACATGCTCAGCAGGGGCGTCTCGTGGATAATGCTATATCTCGTCTGTGTGTGTTTGTGTTACAGGCCAACACAGAGAAGCCGAGTTTGTCCCGCACGGAGCATCAAGGAAGGGGCGCTCTGTTGACCGACATTTGCAAAGGAACCAGATTAAAGAAAACCGTTACCTGCGACCGCAGTGGACCCATTTTGGACAGTATGTCGAGAACTCTTTAATAGCACCGCATAAGGTCTATTTTTACTGTCCCTAGAGGGGAAGCGTATTATTAGTCTGACATAGTCCCACGGTGCTGCTAAACTAGACTGTCCTCAAGGATTGTATGCTCTTTTTTAAATTCGTTGTACGACGCAGAATGATAATAAAGATGTCTATTCTAATCTAAATTAGATGATCAATCACTAATCCCAACCTAAATAACCACGATACCTCTTTATGCAAATGTATGTAAGAATACTGTTATTTATTGGAAATAGTGTACAGAAATGAAAATGTATTATTTTTTCATCATAATAGAACCTAAAGGAGGAAGTGGCGGTGGAGGAGGAGGAAGTGGAGGAGGAGGAGGAAGCGGTGGAGGAGGTGGAAGCTTCGGTGGTGGGGCTTCTGCAGGTTTGGGAGGCCTTTTTGCAGGAGGAATGCCCAAACTGAGGTCTGCAGCGAACAGGGAGTCCAGCGGTAGGTAGAGGAATGAATGAGAACCCCGGCTTGTTGCTATGACAACGGTCCAACAACATGCAGGCTAGGGCTCTGGGAAATTGGTGGCTCCTAAAACTCCATGTTTTAATGATACATGCTCCTTTTCCCTCCTTCAGACTCGGGGCCCGCCCGAGGACCCGTGCTCCCCCCAGGGGGCCGCTCTTGTGGGCCAACACCCTTTGGTGGTGGCGGAGGCCCCAAACTCTCAGTAGCTCCTGCTGGTGGCCGGGGGCCTGTCCCGGATCTTCCTAAAGGCCGACCCAATTTCCCTTCAAGGCAAGACACCCCAGGGGGTCCCCCTCCTCCGGTCCCCAACACCCCCCGACCAAACCAGAACTTCCAGTCTCGTGGGGGCCCGCCTCCACCGTCCTTACCTGGAGGACCCAGGACCAGCTCTGCTTCTGGACCAACACCTCCCAGTGTTCCACCGGGGAGGCATGGACCACTCCCCCCTACACCAGGAGGCTCATTAGGTGGGCCACGACCAGGACCCCCTGCACCTCACCCACCGCCAAACAGCAGCCGACCTTCCTTCCCGCCGGTCCCTGGAGGGAGGCCTCCGTTTGCAGACGACCGACCCCCACCTCCACCAGCCCCGGTGGGAGGTCATCGGCCATCGATGCCCCGCGATGTGCCCCCTCCTCCTCCTCCTCCCTCTCTGAACGCCAAGCATTCAGCTTTCTCTGCCTCTCGACCCTCGGGTGGAGGTGCGCCTCCTCTCCCGCCGGGCCGACCGGGCCCCCCGCCGCTCCCACCCACCCCGGCTGCAGGCGACGACCACAGCATTCCTCGTCTTCCACAAAGGAACAGCTCACTTAATAAGTACTGATCCATTTGACGTATTATTTAAGTGTAAATGCACTGAGGTCAGATGTGTGTTCGGATTAAAATGTAATTGCCTCTCCTCTCCTCTCCAGCCACAGTCCATCTGCCCTGCATGGTCGGACAGGACCCCTCCCTCCTCCACCGAATGGGAGACCCCCGTCTCTTGGCAGGAACCAATCCTCAACACGAAACACGGGTCTGCAGCCGCGATCAATTTATACAGAGTTGGAATGCTTTGTTGTAAAAGATTATGGTCTCTTTTCATCACATGTTTTCACTTCTACCCCCCCAAAAGGACCGCATCCTCCACCTCCTCCTTCCGGACGTAATTTGGGTGGGGGCAGTGTGAGGTCATCACCGGCTCCTTCTCCCGTTGGTCGACCCGGCCCGGAGCCCCCTCGAACTGGGCCAGGTAGACCTCCCCTCCCTCCGGACCGGACAGGGATGGGTGGGGCCCCTCCTGCTCCTCCGCCCATGGGCAACGGCTTCCAAAATTCTCACCACAGCCTGATCCAGGGTGGGTAAATAACTGATGGTGTCGGTGTAGGTGTGGCTTAAAGACAAGCTTTGCACCAGTCGAGCTCCATTAGAGAATCACATCCCCCCCCCCCGGATTCTTCCTCCACCTTTCTTTATTGACAGATGAGTGGGAGTGTCGCTTCAATTTTCACCCCGTGTCGGACTTCCCTCCGCCTGAGCCTTACGTACCCTTCCAGAAGACCTACCCTAGCAAGATCGGCAAGACTGATGGCAGAGGTGACACACGCACTCACACACACGCACGCACGCACGCACACACACACACACTCACTGTGGGTTTCTCTGCAGCTGGGCTGTAAGAGAAGTAAAATATGTAAATGATGCTATTGACATGAACGGGAAGTACTTGCGTGGAGTAAAAATAGGTGGAGACTGGGCTGATGGTGTCGCAGTGACACCTGGTGGAAGAAAATTAAAAGCATTTGGAAAGCTGAAGAAAATAATGTTGTGCCTTTGTTGCTTCCTAGGTTCTGCTAAAAAGGAGAGAGGAGCTCCTCCTCTTCCTCCGATACCCAGGTGAAAAGGAATCATGAGAAAAGACCTGGAGCCTCTCTCTGTCTCTCTTTCTCTCTCTCTCTCGCTCTTTCTGTCTCTCTCTCTTGCTCTCTCCGTCTCTGTGATCTTTGTCTGCAGCTTGTGGTTCATCTGCGGACTGGAACATGTAAAACGGGACACGCTCATAAGGTGGAGCTCCGATCACGAGCCTCCGCAGCAGCAGACAAAAGCACCATTTAAAGACCAAAGCCTGTTTATGCTCCGGTACACTGTGTTCAAATAAGGAGAAACAAACCCCCCTTCTTTCTGCTCTGTGGGTATCTTCTTAGATTTACAACTATGCTGTAGCTGAATGTGAGTTTCTTTGACCTTTTTGCAACGATAAAGAGGATATATTACCAACCAGCATTGGGAAAAGAAGACAAACTCTTACTTGACAAATAAACCAGCATCTGGCAGGAAACACATGCGACTTTTCCAGCACAAATATTAGGTAAAGCTAAATCAACATCTTGCAGCAATATTATTGGCAGCATTACAGCACAGGGCCTATAATGCTACCAATCCAGTGTGTTGACAAGCTGTTTGTCTCATTTTTTTAAGTGCCTTTTTTCTATTCAGGACTGTAATTTTCCCGCTCCATAAATGATTTAAATAGTCTTCAGTGCCTGTAAATTATTTATGCATGTTTTTTTTTGTTTCAACTCTGCTTATGTAAATGGTGAAACGGAAGCAATACAGCGGTTGAATTGCCACGACATTTAGAATATTTTAAATGCCATCGATTCGTAGACCGACGTGGAACCAAACTAAAGATGGTCACAACCTCTCGCTGCCGCTGCTCAACACATCAGGGGAAAAGAAGTTGTTGAATTTGTCTCTGCAAAATGTGCCTTCACAGGGTGTCTATTTACATCTGTGTGTTTCTGTTGGAACCACTTAACGGTACTTTTTCATTTGGTAAATGTGACCTGAGCGTGCATTTAATGTTTATGATTGAGATGTTTTAAAGGACGTTGTACAGTGTTATAGCAGCTTTGGTTTACAATAGGACAGATTTGTTTTGCTGTCTTGTTAAAAGCTGCTTTAATTTACTATGAAGGACCTATGTATGTATTTGTATGATTTAATCGAGTGGTGTTGAAGGACTGTATTATGTAAATTATGTGACGTGTGCAGTATTATCTGCTTCATCTAGCACCGCTTTGCAGGGTCTTTTAGTGTGTGGGATGTATTGTGTGTTAAAAAAGACAATCAGAGGAAAAGATTCCAGTTCTTGTCAATAAATAAAATACTTTAAGATGCTTTATGTGCTCTATATAGGATGAAAGGTGATTTATTGGATTGTGCATTTCAAATAACTTGCTATTCCTACGCGAAGGATGATCGATTGATCAGATTTTTGACAGTAAACCCTAATGATGTAATCAAGATTTCGTGATATGAATAATCATAAATATGCATTTTACATGTTTGTGCAATAAAGATGGACAATGCAACTACGTGGCAGTTTAACTTGTGTGCAATTTATTATATCATGATACGCTCATTTCTTGGACTTGCTGTAGACAATATTCAACAAATACTTTACAAAAAATTCCACGATGAATACTACAGTACAGTACTTTAAATGGACTGACTTGCTACGAAGTGAAATTAAATGGCGATCGCGGATGTCCGTGAATGCAGCATCTCGCTGCACGGTTTTACCCAATCGCAATGGGCCGACGAAGCGTCCCTCGGCGATGATTGGCTGAACGACCTGTCATCAGTTTGCAGGGGCGTTTCCGTTGTGCCGCTGTCAGATTTCAGAAGCGAGTCTTCTCAAACAAACAGCGACAATAGTGGCTTTTTGGAGAGGCGAGGCAGATGAATTTCCGTCACATCTGCTCAGAAGCTTTCTTCTCACGACAGAGGTGAGCCTACAAATAATAAATAGCCATTTTAATAACGTATCAGTGCCAGATGTGGCTCGTCTTTAGCTTTCACCTTGCTAGCGCTAACAGTGACAGCCGTGGCAAAATGGGAGTCGGTTGTTTTTTTAAGCTATTCCGAGGCTGACTAGCTTCAGTTTTGTTTGTACCAAATGCCGGTGTATTATGGAAGTGTCCTGTCTTTCATTAAAGTAGCTTGTTTTGGTTGCGCTAGCGCAGCTAACGGTATAATGGTATGTTCACGAACAGGGGCGTGAATGGGGATTCTTAACACCCGTAGCCCAAAGTGGAGAGAGATTTTGATTTCTCCCTCGTCGTCTATTCTTATTCTACTCTTCCAGTTTTCAAGTATTTCTCCACATCATGTTCTTCCGACAGCGGCTCTCTCCAGAGTGCCGAGAATCCCGAGCCATTACCCGACATCCCTGATCCCATCCCATCCCATTCTCACCATGGAACTCTCCAACAAGTATGTGCTGATCCATGGGAAGAACATATCCCATAATACGTTACCGGGCTCTGCTGCGGTGCCTCACATGTCCATCGACAAGCTTTTCCCGGCTCTGCTCGAGTGCTTCGGCATCATAATGTGTGGATACGTCGCTGGCAGGTAGGTTTGTACCAAAACGCGTAGCGTAGCCTCTAGTCGTGTTCATCCAGAATGTTAAGGGTCTGCTGCGTTCAGGAAAACCTGAGATGCCGAATAACAATCTGAAGCTAACGATCGCTCCCTTACAGGGCCGATATCATCACGGAGAGCCAGGTGAAGGGCTTGGGCAGTTTCGTGTCCAAATTCGCTCTTCCGGCTTTGCTCTTTAAAAACATGGTGCTGCTGAACTTCGACGATGTCATCTGGGCGTTTTTTTGGAGTGTCCTGGTAGCTAAGGTAGGTCTCCGTCTCAGTGTAATTATAAAAGATACGGCGATGACTCGATGCTCCCACCGGCGCGTGTAGGCGGCGGTGTTTGTGATGGTGTGTGTCCTCACGCTGATGGTGGCCAGTCCAGACAGCAGGTACAGCAAGGCTGGCCTGTACGCCATCTTTGCCACGCAGAGCAACGACTTTGCCTTAGGATACCCGATAGGTAAGACGGACAAAGACCTCATGCATGCTGTGAAATATTGTGTTTGAGAACCACTTTGTCTGTATTTGTTCTTTGTGTCCTCGTCTCTAGTTGAAGCTCTGTATCGGAGCACGTATCCAGAGTACCTCCAGTACATCTATCTCGTCGCCCCGGTCTCCCTCATGCTCCTCAATCCTGCTGGCTTTGCTCTTTGCGAGGTGCAGAAGTGGAAGCAGGCCAGCCACTCGCAGCGCAGCACGCCGGCCATTGCTCTAGTTGTAATGCTACAGGTAAAGAGTGGAACTTGTGCGCTTTGTTCAAGTTGAATTGGACTTGAGGAGCTTGCCTGGCGGTGCGTTTGCCTCCTCAGGTGTTGAAGAACCCAGTGGTATTCATGGTGATAGTGGGAATTATCGCCCACTTTGCCCTGGGCCAGCAGATCCCTGCTGTGCTGTCGGAGTTCATAGACGGTCTGGCGAACTCCTTTGGCGGTGCAGCGTTGTTTTACCTTGGCCTCACTATGGTGAGTTTTCAATCTGCAGTAATTGGGATTAAATTGAGCCTTACTTTACGTTTGTTTCAGTTATATTTCTTTCTTTCTTTCGACTCCCTACACCTGTCAGATTTAACTCTGGCAAAAAAAAAAAAAAACCTTTCATGTTTTATCTTTCAGGTGGGCCAGCTTCGAAAACTAACCAGAGACACGGGAGTCGCTTTGATTCTCCTCATCACAGCCAAACTGTACGTTCTGTGCGACCCTGCTGAAAGACAAAAGGAGCGAAGACGCCACCTTCTCGCTGACGAGCTGAACCTCTTGTCTCTCCAGCCTGTTGATGCCGCTGGTCTGTAAAGACATGGTGGACATCCTGGATATAGGAGTGAACAGCACGAGTGCCAACCACACGAGTTTGTCGAACTTTGCTTTCCTGTATGGCGTCTTCCCAACCGCGCCTAGCGTGGCCATCTATGCCGGACACTACAACATGGAGCTGGAGGTGGTGAGTACCGCTCATCTGCAAGCTTGCCTTGAAAAGCAACGTGCAAGAACGAGACATTTGATGAAACGCGCAGCGAGCTTTGTGTTTCTCACCATCTCCGTTCTAGGTAACATCGGGGATGGTAATCAGCACGTTTCTGTCTGCGCCCATTATGTACGTGTCTGCCTGGTTATTAACGATCCCTCTGATGGACCCGACACCTCTGGTGACAGAACTTGAGAATGTCAGCTTCAACATCAGCATCGTCTGCCTTGTAGCTCTGGTGAGAATCTGTGTTTAGATGCAGAGACAATCTTCTCCAGTCCGTGCGGAACTGAATTATTTTCCTAGTACCTGTTGTCTGATCGCCGGCTGCTTCCCGTCTCAGGTGTGGACCGTAGCGGTGATGTTCCTGAGCAGGAAGTTCACCAGACTCCCTCACCTCTTTGCCTTAAATCTTTTTCTGGCTCAGGTCAGTCTCCAGTCACAACAGTGCATTCACTTAGCTGTCTCTAAACGCTCTGCGGGCGTGTGGGTCCCTCGCGTTCACCGTCCTGTTCTACCTCCACCTGCTCTAGTTCCTGGTGTGTGTCAGTATGATCCTTTGGAACTTCCTGGTGAAAAATGATGACGGTCACCTGGGCAAAATTCTGACTTTCACTCTGCTCTATGGGTCTCTGTACAGCACCTACACGTGGACAGGTCAGTGCAAACCTTTGTGAGTTCAGGTTTACTGGAATGGACGGAGTTGATGTTGGTGTTTGCATGTAAGCCTTTTGTGCTGTTTCTCAGGTTTAATTCCTCTCTGTCTGGCTCTGACTAGTAGAGACCATCTACTGAGACTCCGACCTGGAATATTCATGATATTGGGTTGGGGGTAGGTGGGAACACCCTAAACACCTCCTAGAAAAAGCAAAATAACACACCCTGGATGCATGTAGGTTCCAAAATATACTTTTGTGGGTGTGCAGGGTTCCTTTCCTTATGGTCGGAGGTCTTCTGATATCAGGAGAGAGGACCGACAACATAGACTCCGCCTTCTTCTATGGCAAAACCCAGGTCAGAAAAACACTTGCTGTAACTCACTGCTCTTGTATATAGTTTTTGTTTTCCCATTTAAAAGCCTCGAAGATCTCATCTCCTATAACTAAGAATTTATCAAATATCAAAAGCTAGATTTGAAGCAGCCGTTTTTAAAATATTGACTTCCCTCTCTTGTCCAGATAATCGTCAGTTCTGTGGTACTCGCAGTCAGCTTGTTGCTTGGTGCGGTATCTCTGATGGGTCTCAGCCAGGGGAACCGGGAACAGAGAGGCTACCACACCCTGAACAGAGCTGTTTTTACGGGCATCGGTGATGAGATGAGCGCCCCCGGTGGCTCGGAGGAACAGCAGCAGCCACCGGTGGCCCATTCACCTGCATGCAGCATCAATTCAGGTAGTTCAGTTCAGCGTGAATGAACTTTTGTTTATTCTAAGCAGGATGAAAGGAATCCTCTGGTAGATTTTGATTTCTAATATTCCATTTACAATTTCTGCCGAGTGAAACAGAAATCTGTATTTATTTGATGTGAGTGTTTTGTTCTGTTTCCAGAATCCCACAGTTTCTCTACTCTCCAGACGTTACCTGACATGATAGCGAGCACACAGAGGGAGCACACAAACAGCACAGGTCTGAAAACACTAATGAGTCAATAGTGGAATTTTATTTCAAGATTTAGAACCTCTCATGTATTTTTTTATGTATTTCAGTCAGGCCTGGCCAACACAATAACAAAAGACATCGTCAGTGTTCAGTACTATTAAAAGTTTTCCGTTTCAGGCCACGGCGGGGCGCCGTGCGACCGGCAGCTGAGGGATTCCTCCTCCACCTCCGAGCAGCCGCTGAACCTGCCGCCACCCGGAGCTCAAAGCACTGACGACGATCAGACAGTCAGACACGTTCTGCTCTGCCTGCTGCTTTTTGTCAGCCTGTTAGCGGTGACGTTTAAATACTTATTAGCTAAGGCCAGCTCGATTGCTGCCGTGATTGGTGAAGATCAATGTGCCTGATTGGTGAATGTCTGTCTGCATGCAGAACCTGTCCAGCTGCCTGTGGTGGCTGTTCAACAAAGATCCAGGAAGACTTTACCTCGAATTACAGTTCTTCTGTGCCGTGGCAAACTACGGACAGGTGTGTGACGTCGGCCTCGGATGTGTAGCCATGGCTACCAACTGTTAATACATCATTCTCTCATTCCGCTCCGTTCCAGGGTTTCCTGTCCTTTGGGGTCTTTGGTCTGGACAGGCATCTCATCATTTTGCCTTTTAAAAAGAGGTGAGCCTTCTAGATGATAGAGTGAATAATGTATCAGTAATCACAGCAGAACGACACGACTGTAGTCCGGTTTATTTTTATGCCAGGTTGCTGGGTCTATGGCAAGGCAGGGACGGTGAAGGTTTGAGTCCCTCGTGTGTACCAGAGGAGGTCAGGCTCACGTGCACACAGTTTGTCCGGTACCACAAAGACCAGTGTGTACAAGACGTAGCGCTCACGCACAGGTACCAGTGTGTGTCTGTGTTGTGTCTTGCAGAATGTGTTCTCTTATCTGTGGAAATCACATGTTTATATGTGTAAATAAAGGTTCTATAAAGTGGCATTTTAATGTCTCTCTGCTTGTTGGGAAACGCCACAAAATTCTACCCTGAATGACTTTTTGGGTGTTTTTAAGTCTTTAACGTGCTTTTCTTTCTTTTATACTAACACACAAATCCTTTCAATTTATTTCTGTTTCTCATCTTTTTATATATATATATAATTATTCCTTTATTTTCCTCTTCATACTTTTTCTTTCCTTTCCCTCTTACCCCTCTTTCGCCCCCTAGTGGTTCAGGGGAGAGTGTGAGCGCTTCAACAGGTGAATCCTTCCTGTGATGACAGGTTTGAAAGAGGAAGAGATGCAGAAGGAGGGCTAGAAGAGGATGCTTTGAGACACTCCCCCTCCCATCAGCACCGACACCTTCATCCGGATCTTCAGGAGCATCGAAACAGCAGGCACCAGATTCACCGACCTCAGGATCCGACTGAATCCTGCAGCCACCGTTCGCTTCTATCCCAATCCCGGCTTGATCATGAGAATGAACAGCGAGCACATATTTCCACCTCTGACATCCCAGAGGAGCAGATTCCCCAACTCCCATCTGACCACGATCTCTCTTTGGGCCTTCTGCATCCCGAGCCCATCGTAGAAAACGTTTTTCGAGGGAGTGACTTGGTGGACTGGCTGGTGGCGCGAGGCGTGTGTGGCGAGCGAGCCGAAGCCCTACTGTACGGCGTTCGGCTTCAGCTGGGAGGAGTGTTGGATCACCTGACGGGTCGGCAGAGCTTCAAGGATGAAGCCGTCCTGCTTTACCACTTCCTGCAGGTGAGGGAGAGAGGGGAGGCGTGGCATCGGAACCCGTGACAGGAAGTGATGAGAGAGAGAACAGGATGAGGTTCCGAGTAGCACCCATCATTACTTGGAGCCAAAGATGAAGTGCCTTATGCTGCAGTTTATCCAACAACCTTTAGTGACTCCGGAGACTTTAAGAAAGAAGAGTAAACAATCACTATCAATATTTCTTCTTTGCCGGAATCCTTTTACCTGTTTGAACCGAGTTGGTTTTTTTACCTTCAGAATGTGAAACAGAATTGCTGTCCAACATGTGACAGAAGAGTGATTTCTGGATTCTGGAGCCTGAGAATGTACATTTTCACACAAGCTCAGTTTAAAGGACTTTCCATCTGCCTGTTGTGCTGTTGTATTATACACCTGCCAGGGATGACAGAAGACGCCTGCCGTTTCAGTATTAGATATTTTGCACGCTGTGTCTTTTAACCACTCTGGTTTATGCATGACTTCTACTCGGTGCCGAACCTTTTGCACTTATCTAATAGTGTCATTTTTAACGTTTCTAAAAGATGCAGATCACTAGGTATTTTGTGTGGCGGATGTTTATCTTTGCATGATGAAACCTTTATGACGTGTTCATGTTACTAAATGCAATACAAGAACCGAGGTCAGACTATACCTGAACTCCGACTGGAGTTGCTGCTGATCTGTGATGCGGTTGCTATGACGTTTCCATTGTGGGCGGGGCTGTTGAAGGTGGCTGAAATGATGCTAGTAGTGCAGCCTGATATTCCTCTCTCTCTGCTATCTTCATCAATAACTTGCACGTCTTCAGACGCCACACGTGTCTGTCACTTGCAGCCAGGCCCTGATGTTTTCCGTTTTAATGACTGCCTGCCTGCATCAGTGTGATTGTGATTGTGTCTGTGGTTGTGTACATAAATGCCATGTTTCCATGTGATGTAAATGTGAAAAGCATAAGCGAGTTGCCATCTGTGGACCGGACCGGTGGGGGTTTCCTTGTTAGCGTGTGATGTGAAAATACGAGAGGCACAAATAAATCGTGTGCGTCTGTTTCACTCTGTCACTATAATTTGTTTTTTGTTGTGTTTCAATCGACCAGTAAAGGAAACCAGAAGCAGTAAGTAGATTTTATTTAACTTTTTTTTCCCCACACACAAACATACACAAAAAACAAACATTAGATTTCTTCTTAGTAATGCAGTATAATTGTTTTCTTTTGTGTTTTATTTGGTCAAAGAAGAAGAGAAAAACATCTCATCCTGATAACTACGGTAAACAAAACCCTGTAAAACGCAAAGCAGCATTAAAATCGCCGTTTATATAAGACTAGAGCATTTAATTTTGCTTTCAGGAAGCAAAGGGCAAGAAGCATAAATGGAACTTTATCTCTAATTCACAGTAAATGTATCTTGTTTGGGAACGAAATCCTGAACTGTCAGGCTGTGATATAAGAATTGATATCCAATTAACTCGATAAAGTTTACACAATTTATTAAGTGCACATGAGAAAATCCAAATCTGCTTTATAAAAAAACCCTGCAGTTTATTCACCTGAATTTAAAGCAAACACAAGAAGCTGCTTCATTTTTTGAAAGGAGCTGTAATTTAAGGCTATTCTCTGTAGACTCTAAAGAATAAATAGTGATTCCTAATATAAACAGCCTTCATTCATCAAAGTGCCATTACCTGCAGCAGCAGACATAAAGATGTGGCATCCCCCCTCTGGTGATTTGGAGGTGCTCTTGAGTAAAATTAATGGTTGCTGCAGTAAAAGCCTCGATGCGATTGGCGACGAGGTGAGAATGTGTGCCGTTGTAAACGAGATGTTGTGCAGGTTCAGCAAACCAAACCCTCGATGAGAGCATCTCTGAGAGAATCGCGTCCGATCTGCACGGAATCGCACTGAAATTCACCCGTGGATGTTGCAGCAGCTGCATTAAGACGCGCTTAAGTGCAGATGTAGTCAATCTCAAGTCATTTCAAAGTCGAAATGTGCAAAGATAATTTTTCCATGAAAATCCCGAGACCACTGTTAGGAATAAAACACATGCAATGAGAATCTAATTAAATTATTGGTTTCATCTCCATAATCCAGAGCAGACTGTTAAATCAGCGAAGATGAATCCCGGGATGGAGACTCACTGACTCTCACTTATTGCCTGGAAATCAATTTATCGCCGATCATTGCCTCCGCCAAGGAGGTTAAGTTGTTGACAGTGTTTGTGTTTTAGAGAGCGATCCGGATACCCATCTGGATCCAAAAAAAATGGATTTTCCCATTTACACACATAATGTAGGCTTTTCAAAAAATATTATCTTGTAAAATATGCATTCACCGAAAATCACAGTCATAAAGGGATCCGATATGATCTTTTGGATCTGATCCAGAATGAGGTCAGGAAGAAACATAAAATTTTAACATTTAAAACCCCATTTAATGTATTTCAGTCACAGGTCTGGAAGATCAGACCTGTGCTCTCTGAGTGCTTTTCTAGTTAATATAGTATTTTCCCTGATCTGATCTACTAGTTAATTTTAAGAACAACCATTCAGTATCAAAGCTTTTTTTTGTGTGTGTGTAAATCCAAGGACTTTTTTGGGTCCGTCTCGGGCACTTTAGTGTGACCTTCCAAGAATAACAAGGACAAAAAGTCACGCTCCATCACACTTCGCTGTGTTTGGGAAACCAAACCAAAACCGATGATTCCGCTTTTTGTCCCAGGATCACCGTCTCTTCCGGTCTTGCTTGACTCCGTCCCGGCTGGTTCCATTACTGTCCATACCGTCCACCTTGAGGTGAGCTTTGCTGTACCGTTTGATCAGCGCTCCGGGGACGAGAGCCACGAGGGCGATGGCCAGGAGCTGGGCCAGCGTTCCCCAGGAGAAGATATCATCCAGGGAAGAGATCTCTGACAGGATGGAGCCGGTGCGAACACAGATGAAGTTGTAGGGGATCAACCCTGGAGGAGAAGGTGAGCAGTTGGTGTTTGTGGTTATCGGCGTGCTGTGTTTGTGTACGTGCTATCTCACCTATGAGCACAGAGAAGAAGAAAATGGGCAAAGGGATGTTGAGGACAGGACAGGTGATGTTAAGGAACCAGTTAGGAGTCATAGGGAAGAAACGAAGGAAAAGGAGGAAGAAGAACAAACTGCTACGATTCTCCTCCACCTCCGCAGCGTCACAAATCGGGAAAGGAGAAGGAAGAGAAAAAGACAAAGATGGTGGGAGGAACATTTGTCAGGACGTTAATGCATGCGTTACAGATGGGAACCGGGGCGATGGAGGGACCTGACAGGACGACTAGCGTAGCTTTAGATGGATGCACACCTTCCTCTGCAGCAGGGCCACCTTCCCGGGAAAGACCTGAACCACGTGCCGCTTCCCAAACGCCGAAGAGAGCAGGAAGCAGAATGTGGAGCCCGTGGTGGTCAGCAGGCAGGCCAACACCAGACCCTCCCACGGCCCGAATATGGCTCCAGCCAACATGTTCTGGAGGAGAATAGTAATGTGATGTACTCTACACAACAGAACGTGTCCAGATTCGGCTTATCGCCACTTCAAGTTGTGTCGACATGATCTCATCGTTTGATGTGCAGGGACGTCTCACCAGAAAGGAGGAGCCGGGAATGGCGAAGGACTGTTTGTAGAGATAGGCGCTGCAGAACAGCAGCAGGACGTAGCCGTGGTGTTCTGCTTTATAGAACCTGAGCGTCTCGGCCAGCCCCCGCAGCTCGTCCAGATCGGAGGGGAACCGCAGCCTGCGTTTTGATTAAGCGGTTAAGAAATGAAATGAATGAATAATGATCGACTCAGAAATGGAAAATGTTCTTCCCTCCCACCGAGGTTCATGGAAATCCATCAGGGAGGTGTTGCGTAACTCTGACAGACAGACAGACACCTTCATGGCTGTGTGTGTGTGTGTGGGGGGGGAGGCGTGTGGGAGGGTAACAGGATACATTTGATTTAGGGACAGAAATAGTGTTGCTGCCTGTAGACTTGAGCAGAGGTAGATACACACACACACACACACACACACACACACACACACCAAAATCCCCCCACTTGAAACACAAGATGCCAACTTCCTCACCCACCCATCAGCAATAATATGTGTGGCTCTCTTTCCTCAACAAACACCCACATGAACATTATTGATAAAGACACTTTAATGTCTTTATCAATACAATGAACTAATATAACTATGAGCAGCAGGATCCTATAAGTTTATGATTTCAGTCAAATTCGGCTTTAAAGCTGGAATCATCAACAGAAACTGCTTTCACTAGTCCAGTAGACAGAAAACGGGGATGTGTCCCGTCGTCCTCTGGTCCAATGGGGAATAAGAAGGTTCAGCATCAAAGGGGTGAGAACAACGACTCTACTTTAGGACAAAAACTGCTACATCAATCATTGATTATTTTAATGTATTATTATTATTATAGATGACTTTAACGATTGCTCCTTGTTTGCCCCCCCCCTACCTGTAGTCCTGGACCCCCTCGACCGGCCCGTCGGGCTTGGGTCCGGGCGGAAGGTGGGCCGACAGGAGGTAGAGGTAAACACTTGCCGCCGCCACGATGGCGAACAGTCCCGCCAGGGAGCGCATGTTTCTCCCCTCTGAAGCTCCCGAATCACCGCCACGCTCCTCTGGGAGGGGGGGGGCGCGGAAGAAAACAAGTCGACGTGTTGTTGTTCAGTTGGACGCCACGCTGTAAATGACGGGTGACAGACCGGTTGGGTTCGGCAGCCGGATCAGATGGCAGCCGGTGACCCGCAACTTACTTAAGGGAAAAGACACTGATGCCATTTGTGTAACACAAAACAACAACAACAACAAAACAAAAACACGTGTTTAGTATTTTATAGAGTCAGTGAACTCTAATTGACGTTTTAAACTTAACTTAACTAAACTTGTTGTGAGTTAATCGTCTTTTGTGTGTACTTCCACAAAGGGACCGCTAGAGGGCGATACAGTAAAGGCCACGAGAAGTTGACTGAAAGGCGGTTTCCGTTTTTCGTTTAAGTTTGGAATAAAATATTATGATGACAGTCTTTCAGATTTCATTACACTGTGGCAATAAAATCTTAAAGACTGTCATCGTAATATTTTATTTTATATATATATATATATAACTTTACTTCCGGCGCCAAAAATATGTCTGAAGTGTTTAAAATTCACATTCCAAACTTAAACGAAAAACGGAAACCGCCTTTCAGTCAACTTCTCGTTGTCGGCAGGATCACAATCCAGCACGGCATCGGTAGAGTTTTTTGTTTCTTTTTTATTTTTTTGAGACAAGGCAGTGGCTTTGGCTGCAGACGACCCTTCCATGGACCCTGGGAGACGACCGTCAGGACGCTCCAGTGATGGAGCAGGAACTGCGGGACCTTAAGGGCCGGGTGACGCAGCTTCTGGCAGCAAATGGTCGTCGGCGAATGGAGGGGGATGCAGCCCAGGCGAAGCCGGAGTGTGGACATCGGCATGGCAGCGTGGCGGGATCGGCGTCCGGATCGGCGTGGCGGGATCGGCGTGGCTGTGTCTGATGCCCCTCGGAGGACGGGGAACGACCAGGCGAGGCTCAGCGTGAGAGCCAGACATTTGGAGGAATCACCAGCGGGAAGAACAGACTGAGGGTCATTCCGGCTGTTCTTTTGGGGCCGCATATTGTGGCGTACGCAGGTGTATTTGGGGCTCAGACGCTGACCTTCGGGTAACGCCGGGTTTTTTACTGTCTGTGTTTTTTATAAAACCATTTTGGTTTTAATTTATGATTTATCGGTGGGGCACCGATAACTCGGAGGGGGGGAGGAATGTAACCGGATGGGATGTAATTAGGCAGGCAGGTGTGGGAGGGAGCACCTGTGGCCCATTTGCCACTGATTGGGGAGGGGCGTATATAGGTGCTTCCCTTCCCTCGTTCCTGTCTTTGTGTTTTCCCCGTCGAAGGCAGGTTGGCCGTTGTCTGTCACTGCCTTGTCTCTCCTTTTCTTTTGTTTGTGTTTTTAAGGAAGTTTTGAATTGTTGAATGCCGTGCTGGTTGTCACTGTGAGCGGACCTGTGGTTGGGGAAACCCGCTAAAACTAGCTGGGGACCAAAGGAACAAAAAAAATAGATCTTTAGGTTGCAAGTCCTAAAGTGGCGTTGTCGGCAAAGGTCGGACCGTTTGGCCCCATATCCCCAACGCCACGGTTGAATGGTATTTTTGGTGTCTAAATGGATCACAAGGCACATAAAGAACACATTTATACAAAATAGGAAAAATAAGTGATATTCTAAACACCGTAATTCAGATAAGCACAAAAATAAATACTCATCACATAGACATTAAGTTTATTGTTATTGCAGATTATTTTATATATTTTTCTTGCTTCACGTTTTGGACCTGAGATTCGAGGTGGCTTTTCATTGTACCCGATTGCCAGCCTAGCCTGCAAAAGAAAAGAAGCTTTTGTTAGAGACATTTCTCACTTTCACTCATGTAAAATGTCCAGTGTGAGTGAATAAGTGACATCTAGTGGTCAGATGGCATATTACAACCAATATCCTTCATCAGTCACTAAAAGCTAAAGGTCCTTATCCAGGTTTTAGTTTGTCTATTCTGTGATGCTGTTAAAACTGATTTACAGGTTTCCACTGTAATGAATGAAGGCCTGTTTCAACATGAATGAAAATATTTTAATAGAGTATTTATAAAAATACAGAATTGAATTGGAGAACATTGATTTGCTGTGGCGACCCCCTCACGGCACAAGCCGAAAGTGCAGTACGGTAGTAGTATTTATTATTTATAAAAATAAGTAGTGAATTTTGGAAGCTGTGTCCTTGATTGTGAATATTTTTAAAAATTATATTCACATAAAGATAAGTGCCGCTTCGAGCCCAAGCACCAAAGCAAAGAGCAGGAACACAACCAGAGCTTTCATTTTTTTACGAGAGAAACCCAGGCTTTGTGTAATCCTCGTGATAAACCTTTACTTGCCCATTAAAGCTAACAATAGACTTTAAATAACGACTCACCTTGGTAATAAACTGAGCAGCAGCTTCTCAGCAGGACTCTGTGTGACTGTGTTGTGACGTAGATTCCGACACTAAATCAACCAGTTTGTGTCTGGGCGTGTCTAACAACACCGTGAAAATCTACCTGCACCAGGTGACACGATAAGCGCATTCTGGAAAATAAAAGACTAATTTTCCCGGACCAACTTGAAGCTTGATAGTGACTAAGAAGAAAGGGAAAGCAAGGTGGCTTGTTAGCGTGCCCCAAGTTGCAAGGTCAAAGGTCAAGACACAAGCGAGGCTTACCTGTATCAGAGTCGTAGGTCACTTTGATGAGAGAGATTTCTGGTATGAAGATATTTGTTGCAACTGAGGAGTGGGAAAACAGTTCTGTCAATATCTGAATCCACAACCGCTCTGTTGCAAATGCACAGTAAAATCTGTAACAATGACTGTGGAGCGTCACACAAGGAAAGTTTGGGAACAATGATATGCAACTAAATAAAATAGACACTTTACCACCTCCTCACAGCTGAACTGATGAGATAAACTCGATTGAGCATCTTCGAAATCTTTATTCTCAATACAAAGTATTATTTCTATTATTGACCTGAGTGGTTTTGCCAGTCAGGCTAAAAAAAGCACCACAAGTACGTTTACTATTTTGGCATCACACTAACATTCTTACATACAGTAATGATATAGTAGCAGTAAATACTGTGTGTATACAGACAAAACGGTCTAGTATTGTATGTAAATATCAAATAGTACAGTAATGATCTTTATCTTTATTCCTAGTGATACTTTGAACAAACTGCAAAGAATCCAGTAAATTACTGCAAATTTACAGTGTATCTTTTTCCCAGTGTGCAAATAAGACAATCAGGTATAAACATAACATTTGACTTACTTCGATCCCTTAGAACGCCCCTTTGCAGGTCTGCTAATTTAATGTCCAGAATTTGCCGTATGGCTTTATCACCTGGAATAGCTGAATGATCGGAAGATGTGCTGTCAGAGTTTCATAATATTTGTTGGTGCTACACAATAAAAAAAATAAAAAAATAAAAAATGACTTACTTGAATATAGGTCTTTGGTATTTTGTATGTAAGACATATCCAAATCTAAAATTTCTCGTAACGCCTGTTCCCCTGCAACAACTGAAAGATTGGAACGATTCCTGTTAGTGACAAATCCGCCAAGTCGCTGGTTCATGCTTAGTTTAGTATTTTATTAAAAGAACAAAAGGATAAATACCTCGAGGGAACAAGGGGTGATCGTATATTGCCGCTTTGACCGCGACAAGAAGAGCGAAAAACAGGAACACAGCACTCATTTTCCACAAGAAATCGTCCACGCCTCCAACCCTGTGCATGAGAGAATTATTAAACGGCCATTTCTATTTGTCTTTGAAAGCAGAAAGGATGTGAAATAATGCCTCACCTTTGCTGCTGACCTCAGTGACACTCCGTCAGTTACTGTTACCGTCGCTGCGACGCTGCTTTTAAGACGAGGTGGACAAGCTTCATGCTAGGAGTGTCTTTGCATCATTAAACCTACGTCAGTTTTGATTTCTAAAAATAAATGACTTGCCTTCATCATTTAATGATGCGCTACTCATCCACACCCATGCTTTTCTAGAGCATTCATCATCATCGTAAATACCACACTCGGGTGTAGTCTGAAATTCCATATGTGACATCGTGGAACCCTAGAATCTCTTGAAATTCACTTTTTACACAGTCTTCCATGTTTAATATATAAATATATATGTGTGTGTGTGTGTGTGTGCATATGTATTATTAGGCTTCGCTCCCCACATGAAGAACTGTTGTTGACAGAAATCGTCCACTCAGATTCAAGTAAGAGTTCAGATTTATTCCATCAGAAAATAGTCCTGTTTAACAAAATCTCTAAAAGACAAAATAGGGGGAAGGACTACGGTTTCTAACATGTACATGGACTTCTCGACACACTGAGGCGAAAGCGAGGAGAGATGGGAGGTGGCGCACATGCAGGAGAGTCACACATCATTTATTTTAATGCACACACTCACCAGCTTGGCTACGAACAAGAAATTATGCAAACAGTTGTGCCGGATTGGTGCAACCTGAAAAAAAATATCTGTCCTTGTCTTTCAGCATTTCAATAGTACTTTTTTGAAATATACCAAATCAGGTATCACTTTTCCTTTCTGTATCTCTCTCTGGTGGCTGATTTTAAAACTTTAAATAGAGTTTGTGTTTACAGTGTAGAGCTGCTCATTTGTGATTCTTTCGACAAGTATTCATGTAATTGCATCATAAATGCAGGCTAGGAAAGAGGATTTGGGATTATATATTACATTATACTACATCCATAGAAACAATTCTTTTTATTCTTTTTCAAAATGTACTTTTGAATATACATAATAATTGCCTTTATATCAGTGGGAAAGGAAGACATTCTAAGTTTACTCTTAGATATTAGCGAAGCTCCTGATTACTTTATTTCCTACTTAATAACTATATTGTGTGGCACATTTTTCAAATTCTAAAAAAGTTAATTCTGTGAATTTGGTGTCTCTGCTATCACATTTGTGCTATTATTATAATGCTAGTTCATCAAACTTTTTGGTCACAGTTGACCAGGGAAATAAAGAAAAAGAAGAAATGAGCAAAGCATGAATGGAACAACCCAGCATCATATTTTAGATGGTTAAAAGATTAAATTGGTCATCGCAATAATCAAATTAGAATTAGATGGAATTCACAAAATAAATCTGGAATGGAAATGAAAAGCGATGCTGGGAATCTAAACGTGAGTCGTAGACTGAACTCGTCTACGGCTGCCAGTGTCACAATAGTTTTAACAGGAAATCAAACACATTCAAGCTAACAGTCTGGGGGGGGGGGTCTTAGGCACATTTTAAAAACACAAAAACAACATCACTCAGGATGGAGTTTTTTTACACTATTATTTGACATATTTCTGGACTGAATTTGATTAATTTTGGAAATAAAAAGTAACCAGTATTCAGATGAACAGTATGAAACTATTACCTTTTCCGCCGCGTTGTTGACATCGCTGGGTTGCTGAGCAACATTCTTGAAAGGCTGGCACGGACATCTTCACATTAGTCAGCATTAATTTGGCTTTAACGAAAGTAAAGTGGACAAACAGGAACATCCATTGCTCTGATGAACAGTGTGTCCAGTTCTACAGTTTCATGTGTCGCTTGCTGCGTCGACCCAGAAGGGCTCAGAGCTACATTTTGCTGCTTGGGTCCAGTCATAGACAAGAGTGACTCTCTAACAACGACTGATGTGTGCTGTAAATATTTAACAATGATCTCCATAAGGTGTAACTGAGGGCGGGGTGTCCTATTTATTTATCACATTATCATTCTAAACACAAGGATGCTACCGCCGGATTGGATGTTAACGCTCTGCCAAGGCTGGAAATCATGTGACTGAGGATGCCAAACACAAAACACAAATGGCACGCCTTAGACTAAAGCATCATCGTTCTATTCACAGGCGAGGATCATACCAGGATCAGAGGCGGAAAGGTGCGCCGCGTCTGCGTAAAAGTTGAAATCAGCCTACGAAACGTCACACTGACATTTCGTATGCGCTTTCTTCTACATACAAAGTCAGTAGGTTGTCATGGTTGTCATGGTGAATGGATCTCGGGCCTCAAAGCCCAAAACAGGATCCGTGACGATCGGGTCAGTCCTCATCCAAGGTGCAGGTCAACAGTCAAGTCAAGGCAAAAAACAAAAAACAACAAACTGTAATAGACGGAAGGAGTTCAGGGCTAACAACAACAAAACAAACAGGATGTTCTAAATAGCAAAAACATTTACGTACAGCACAATTCACGGCTTTTTACTTCATTCCACCTTGAAGCTGACGTCAGCAGCAGAAGTGTTTGTTTAATTCAGCACGGCAGATAGAAAGCAATTAATTATCCTGCAAGATCCGGTTCCCCCCCGGTCGTGGGGAGTTGCCATCACCCCCCCTCTCGGATTGGTGTTTATAAAGGTCACATGGCGTGAGAGGGAGGGGCTGTCCCTGCTCGGCCACCACCGACTCGTAAGGCGGCGCTGCTTCCAGTGGGAAGGAGATGGATGCAATGTGTTGATGCTGTAATCCCAGTGGGTAATGGGAGGGTGAGAACCAGGCAGCACTGGCAGAGGACTCGCCACAGTTTGGAGAGGCATCCAGACTTGCCCTGTTTGGCTGCTCCTCCTGCTCCGCCCTTCTCTGACAGGGGTCCAACAGGGAGTAAGGAGGCGGCTCATCTGTGGGTATGCAGAACTGAGTCGAACCCGGGCCGACGCACTCATCGTAACTATGGAGACAAATGGGGGAAACGAAGCAGTTAGGCTGGTTTTGGCCGTGACATCCAGGAAATCCATCCGAAAAGCAGAGGCTGAAAGATGGAAATGAAATAGTGTGATTACAAAATGACAATGAAGAGGAAGAGGCAGAAGAAGAAGAAAAAGCACGCGGGACAATAAAATATCTTATTCCTGTTAAGCGGCAGCACAGGAAAAATGTAATTCGTATCTTACATGTAAAATGTTTTTGTTTTTATGTGGGAAAATCGACAGATAGAAAAAACAAACCCCTATTTCCCATGAAACCCGTGACTCCAGCAGCTCTGCCAGTCCTTTGCTAATTTAGACTAGCTGCACAACTGGAGTCTGTACAGCAGTGGTGGCGGTGGCTGATGACTGCTGAGATGGATGACTTTAAAAAGACTGGCTGGGGATGGGCAGGTGGAGACGCCTGCATAACAGCAACATGACTGTACAATGCTCAGGTGTGTCACTGTAGTCCCATGCGTGCGACGAGGACTACAATTAATATCTTAGGTTCAGCCCCCCGGGTAACGACAGCAGGCAATTAATTAGGAGGAGAAAACTTCTGCACAGATCACCGCTGGTTTGGTTCTCCTAAAGGTATCTCTGCTGAGCAACCAGCAGCTCCGTGCGTGTTTTTAGAGTGTGTGTGCATTCTGTCCCGATCACACACGCACTCGAGACATTTCCAAGAGAACAGGGAACTTAAGGGAGTGAAACTGCTAATTGCTCTGAACCATCTCAAACCTCATACATCTTTTTTTGTTTGTTTGTTTGGGAACACTGATTGAATATTCAAGCCGTGGCACGTGGGGTGAAAATTGGAGCTAGGGTGATGTGTGTGGTAGAACAGCGGTGTGTGTGTGTGTGTGTGTGTGTGCTTCATTGTAAATCCGTGTGTCTTCAGCTTCTCTGCACCCTCAGTGTTTGGACGAGACACCAGAAAATGGTGGTTCACACTTCTCTCTGTTCAGCTGACCAGTCTCTGTGTGTGTGTGTGTGCGTGTGTGCGTGCGTGTGTGTGTGCGTGTGTGCGCGTGCATTCAAGCGTGCTTGTTCATGAGATCAAGGGAGATATCTGTTGCACATACTCATCATCATCATCACAACTCTCTCAAACACATATGAAACACCGTTCCCGGTATGGACGTTGGGAGACCTGCTCCCAGTCCGTTCCTAGTGTGAGCGAACCAACAGAGATCTGGTTGGACGTTCAAGCCGCGGCACGTCTCCCTGTTAATCCATGTGTGCGTCTCTCTGGAGACGCGAGCTCCTCTGCGACCTTAATGTTTGTCTTTCTGCAAAAACACGACACCAGATAATGAATGTGGTGGCTTACACTTATGTCTGTTGTGATAACCAGTATGTGTGTGTATGTGCGCTACTAGGTAATTCATCCCTACTGACCCACAGCAGCTTCTGTTTATCTGCCCATCTGTGACTTTGTCTGCTACTTGCTTCTGTTTGAATGATCGAGCCGTGGACGCCGCCTCGCTTAGCTCAGGAAGCTAAACTGAAGATTTCTACAAAGTGATGACAGTAAATCGGGAATATTTTGGAGTTTCATCTCATTAAAGTATTCATGTTTTTGTTTTCCTTTTGATGACTTTCTCGTGACCCTCCAGGAAATAAAACCAACCCCTCAGGAGCGCTTTAAACTTTTCAATCTTATTTTTAGCGGGATCAAAACATGAATAATACGTAGTCATGAAAAAGAAAAGCAGTCTGTCTCAAGCTATTGGGAAGAAATGCTGTGATACACACATAGCCATTGTCTTGATTCCCCAACATTAATCAAGTCTATTCTGTGTTTTTGCCTTCGTGGATATTTGTCTCCGTACTGATGGAGGTCAGCTACACGCAGGTCATCAGCCAGGGTGGACCTCTGGCATGTCTTCTTATGAGAGCTGGACACTGGACAACTCTAAAGCAAACAGCATATGGTCTGTGAGCAGCCTGCAGAGTAAGAGAACAGTATAGATGCTGCATTTACAAGTGTGTGTGTGTGCGTGTGTGTGTGTGTGTGATTTCCCAGCATTGATGCACCTCACAAGACGAAGCCCGGTTTTAATCCGATTCTGTTACTGCAGGTTGCATAAAACTGATGTCATGCCCCCCCCCCCCCTGGTTACAGATCTGTCCCTGAGATGAATTATTGAGATTCCTCTCATCTCTTTTTCTGTCCCTCCTGCTTTGAAAGTCCTCGTCTTTGCTGTCCTCATCATTCGCCCTCAGCGTTCACCGTTCCCTGACCCAGTGTTGGCGCTGCTGTGGAGACATCGTCCTGTGGACGCACTCTCCTGTCCTTATCAGTGACATTGACCGTCGGCGTCATGACACAGCAACAAGCCAATTAATCTTGTTTCCCTGGTAACCGCCACCTGAAGGCTCTTTAGATGCACATCAAGGAAAGAAAGGTGCTGCAAGCTGCAGAAGATTTCCACTTTCCACCGACGTTGGTTCTTTACTGGCGCCGAAGAACCAACGGAGCACTTCTGAGCACAACACACCAAGCGCGCCGCGCCTTGCAGCGTGCAGAAAGTGCCACGCGTGGACCCGTCACACCTTCGCAGAGGAGAGACGCTCCCTCACCAGGCTCCTCTTCCTCACCGTTGCAGTTCCGTACCCTCTAACGGTCTGCTGTGTGTCAAAGCTTGCACAGCATCTCCCCGAGAGGAAGTAGCGTTAAGTCTTCACAGGTGAGCCGTGATCCGCGGGTGTGAGTTGTGTGTGTGTGTGTGTGTGTGTGTGTGTCAGTCAGTGAGCTGTTGATCTGAGCTTCCCTCCACCATCTGTGGCTCACACACACTCATAACCCTCATGCAACTGCTTATTGTCCGGGTACCAAAGTGTGACTTGACAGCTTTGTGGTAAAGAAAATGTACGGTGTTATTTGCATATATGCGTTTCTGTTTATGTGGTCGTGTGTCCATATGTGTGTGTTGGCTGCCGGCCCGTCCTCCGGCTCTCACACAGGCTGTCCGGTAAATCCTGCTTCCCTCCTCTCTTTGGCTCCTCTTGATGCTGTCATCAATATATTACTCCTCACCGTAGTTCCCCTTCAATATCAAGGTGTTTTTAGATATACGAGCTTTTCATCAGCACCGTTTAATCACCAGCTAATAAAGCAATGCGACATTTTCGACAGCTGAGATTTCTGTCTTTTCATTCCTCGAAAAAAGACGTACAAACACGATCTCTCAAAGACGCAGTGACGAATCGCTCGTCCCCAACATAAGCAGCGTGTTGAACTCCTATTAAAGACATTGTCTCTGAGCGCTTCATGTTGATGCTGGAAGTTGTGTGAACCCCCCCCCCCCCACACACACACACACACACACACACACACACATGGGGAAGGATGCATGTGAATTATTAAAGTTGGCAATTAGACCAGTTGACATTTAGATGAATAACGCCATGACATTGGCCTTTAGCAGGCTCTTTCTTTCTGCCATTCTCTCTCTCTCTCTCTCTCTCACACACACACACACACACGCAGGATACACAGACACTCATTCCTGACTTCCTACAAAGGGCATCTAAGGCAGCGATGCTCTTTAATAAATGAAGTACCGCAGAGGAAGGGTCAGAGCGATGGGAAACAGGGCTTAAACGTTCGGCTACACTTTATGTTTGACATTGTTCAGTAGTTCATTCCGCCTGATTAAAGACAATTATCATTTGTTCACTGGGGCCCATTCCAAGTATGAAGATACAAAGACCATGTTTGTGGTCAATGTGGGCAGGAAACATGTTAAGGTAACATTTGCTTCCCTGCTGAGAAGCAGCACCGCTCAGGTTCTCAGAAACACGTACCGTGGTGGCGAGTCGGGGTACAGGTCGCCGACCTCTGGCAGAGTCTCTCTGTACGAGTCGACGTCTAGACTCGGAGGGAAGTCCTCTAAGCAGGTCGATCTCAGTTCTCCGACTGAACCTCCGTAGGAAAAGCTATCCAGACCTGCATGGCCAGACACAAGTCCAACGGAGAGGAGCGTTCGTCATTGTGCAGCCTTGGATACGGCAGCATGGCTGTATCTGTATGGGGACGCTTGCGTCAGAAGACGCGACTTGACTTCAGACTGACCGTAACTCGCTCGGAGGTGTGGGTTTCGGAGTCGGCTGTCTTTGCGCAAGCTGCCGACGATGATGGTGATGCAGGACAGGAAGAGGACCAATCCTATAACGATTCCCGCCACCACCAGTGGAGACACCAGGAGAGGCGCTTCCCCCGCGGACTCCCCCTCGCCCCGGCAGTGTGGGTACTCCCCATGGCTCTGGTTGGAGCTCACTGTGAGAGAAAGACACCGGGCTGAGATTACGAGGGACATAAAGGGACATAACCAGGAATAAATCATCCATGTGCTATGTTTAAAGATGTTTCCTGCAGTTTAAAAAGCCACAACAACTCTTTCTGTAACTGCTCTGAATATAAACCAGGAGAAATAATCCAAATAACAAAATGATTCCAACTCACAGTCCCTTTTATCTCAATCTGGAAGGCCCTCTATTGCACATTTTGAATGTTTTTTTTGTGTGTGCGTGATTCTGTTGGCGACAGTAATTTGGTTTGACACAGATTCCCGAGAAGAGGGAAATGTTCTCTCGCCCCAAACGATTCCCAGCAGACCTCCCTCCTCTCTCAGTAGCATCACCTCACTTTCAATCCTCTCGTTTCCTCTGCCTCTCTCCTAACATGATTTTCTTTTCATTTCACTTCTCACCTCTACCTCATAACCTCCATTTTATCCCGTCACAATTTCTTTTTTAAATTCACATAAACCTCCCTCCACACACACACACACACACCCTATGCACACTGCTGTTAGATGCTATATTGTGTGTGTGTATATAACAATTAAAAACGTTTTTTTCCATTATTAGCATTGATTAGAGTGTTTTTAAATTACCAGAATGGATTAAATTGTTTTCAGTTATTTTATATGGGAAATATTTTTTTGAGATACGAGTGATTTGAGGTTCTAGTGATTTGAGTTATGAGCTCGGTCCAGGAACGAATTATACTCGACCACAGCTGCAGACAGAAAGCATTTTTTTTTTTTTTACATCAATGAGTATAATGGTTTGTTGGTGAAAAGGTGTTTCTATTATTCCAACGCAAAAGTTGCAGAAGTGATGCCTCCACTTTAGAAATCACTGTCAAAACACAGGATGTCATATTAAAAAAACGTTTTGACAATCAACACAAAACAGTTTATTTTCTTTTTTTAATGTCAGGACTCCTGCTTCGCCAAAACAAAAAGCCTCCTCATTAGTTAAAATGAATGGAGGTGCAGCATTTTTAGATGCGCCGCTATTGGAACGCTGCAGGCGGTCTTGTTGATGTGAGTTATTCTGGAATATGTAAGTCATGGCTGACTGAAATAAAAGCTTGCAGAGGTTGAGGAAGAAAAAAGGGCACATCACAAATATTAATTGCATTGTCTCGCTAAATATAACATCTATGATTAGATGCCTATGTGCAAAGGTCATTTGAAGCTGTGAGTTTGACATCCATCAAGAGAGAGGGAAAAATAATAATTTGGTGTCAAATATCAACATCTATAGTACATAGATGTGATCCTATGTGTGTGTGTGTGTGTTTGTGTATTTGCATGCTGGAAACCCACTAGCAGACATTTAGTTTTGGCTGTCACAAGCTATAAAGATGAAGAGCCTATGATATTGACTGTTGCTGCGTACGTTGCATCGCTTTGTACATTAGCTGCATACATTATACAGAAGCATCCAGCAGCCACTCTAATCCAGTGAGACAGCTTGTCATTACGAGTTACGGCCACGTTGTCTTCAATGTGAAACGTACCACAGTGAGGAGTTGACCCTACATTCACAGACATCCAAGAAGGATGAGTTCTTCCAGTCAGGAATTCCAGTTCCTGTCAATTCCTCTGGTGAATATCTGCTCTCTGACCAACAACACGGACGAACTGTGCGAGAATGAACTTCGTCTGTTGGTCAGCACATCTCCAAATAAAACTGCATGTTGACGAAGGGAGGTTTAGATCTATTCAACATAGTATTTATCTATGCCTGGTGCATGATTAGCCTGTTGGACTGGTTGCCTGACTGTTTGTCGTGCAGCGAAGAATTCATGTGCCGCCCTTCTTTTCTTTGCCAGTCAGACTAAAACCTTTCCCTGCATCCAGTCATGGAGAGCTAGCGCTGAGCATGCTGCAAACTGAATTGCTAGCTACATTTCAGGTTTTGCTTTACGTGGGACGCCACTGCAGACATTTCACGTCCATCTCTAGGGACAGTGGCGAGACATCCCTCCTGAGACAGGACTGCAGTTCCCGCCTGTTTCTTACTGTCTGAAAACCAGTCACACTCCGCCTAACCCCGGCAGCATTTAAACGTCATCATAATGTGCGTGCTTGAGATCTCATACCGAGGAGGTAATGCTTTCATCATAATTGCTCTGTGTATTTATTAGATTGTTTGTTTGTCTAGGCAACATATTCAGATTTAACCATCAGTTTATTTTAGACGCACGTCAGAAAAGCCACAAACACACCCATGTGCGGCAGTGTAATTGCCTGATAAACTAACTGCTGCACGCCCAGTACAATAAAGTTCAAGCACGCCAAGTTTATTTATAGAACGGAATAACCCCTCCGGACACACTGCGCTTTAGAATTAAATGCTTCTATCTTACAGATTGACAGGTTTCAGTTTTATATATTGCATTATGGTTGCTAAACAACAGCTTATAAAAAGGTAAAGATAAATGTGCACGGTCTGTATCTTTAGTTTGGATTCGTGCGTGGATTTGAATGACGTCCACGGTGAATGCTGCGCTGACAGATGGCCAGGAGACACGCCCATGAAGAGGACAACAAACAGCGCCATGAAAAACATTCCATACTGGTACATACTTTCTATTGACCTGTGTGTGTTGCTCACATTATAAAGTCAAACCTCCAGGGTGGGGGGCATTGACATAAGACACCTGTCTGAATGATAAAAATCCAGAACTCTAACAGAATGAATCAGTAGTGTTCTGTACTTAGAGGAATATATGCATCTCCATTTCAGAAAGGCACGTGGGAGCTTCGACTCCTCAGCCTCAGGACTTATTCTGTGTGAAGGTTGGCGCCCCGTCAAGATGAGTGACAGATGCAGTGGTGTGAAACGAGTGACAACGCAGAGGGCGAGATGAGTAGCCCTCTTTGCTGACTCCCGGCAAAAAAAGCTGCAGACTGCATATATAAATCGTGGGTGATGTCTGATGTTGACAGACAGCCATTGCAGACGCATCTGGTAAAAGCATCTGAAAGTGGAGGTCAATATTTATCACTGTCTGTCGTGAAGATTGTGGGGTCATCTGTAGGGCAAGATGACCACGCCGTCCCCTAAAGAGACGGGACCCACCGAGAATGAAGATCGAATTTTAGAATAAATAGCCTATTTGTGTTTAAACTGTGTGATTTGTTCGACAACTGCTCTGTTTTTCAATTAGTTTGACCAATGTGCACAAATATTGAAATGTTTCTAGGTCATCTAATTTTATTGAACACTTTATGGTTGAGTGTGAATGAATTTGCCCGAATAACTCATTTACGTTCAGTCAGCACGGTCACGCCGGCGACGCATCCGGGGTGTACTCTGCCTCTCACCCGTGGAAAAGCTGCGATAGGCTCCGGCAACACCGGCGACCCGCAAGGCGGCTAAAGCGGACATGGCATTAAATGAAGGCATGAAAATGGGGTTTCACCCATTCACCCTGACATTTACTGAACTAAAACTTAAAGGGATGGAATATTATACTTTCAGTATGAGACAATAAAGTATAATGGTTACTGCAGTAGTACAACATTCTTAATATGTACTCGTTCACACTCATATCAGTAACACATTAGGATGTGTCTTTAGATGAGGCAGTATGTGGGTCACAAAACATCAGTGTGCAGGAATATGGGTCAGAATGCATCACACATCCCCTTAATCTCTCTCTCCCTCGTTCTTTCTTTCTCTTTTTCTTCCTCTCCCTCCCATGTGGGATGGTTGGCAGAGAGACAGATTATCACACCCTGCTGGCCCACATTCATCCCTTCCCCTCGTTTAATCATCCAGCCCTTTTCTGCACTCATTTAGCTCCGAACATCGCTCGCTGTTACGGCCGCGGCCCCAAACCTGGCTCACTGGTCCCCACAAAACACCTGCTCACCCGCGATCAGACCTTATTCTCATGACAAAATTATGATGTGTAGGAGAATTTAATATGTTTGCATCCAGTACCGGACAGCCTCGCTGGGATCTGGCTCTTGGTCAGTTAGCTTGTGAAATCTATTTGTGGGTGCTGGTGGTTAGGGTTTGACAGGGAGGAGGAACACAAATGTTCTAATGAGCAGGTGCATCGGTTGCCCGAGAGCGGAAGTCCTGTGGTCCCATTGTGTCAATGCACAGTCACAGAAAAAAAACCCTCGTAAATAAATTAGGTCTAAAAATGTGCATTTTTATTTTTAAAAATGCACACATGGATCATTCAGAGTCGGAGTGACTCTCCGGCGGTGCAAATCAAGCTGAAAACAAAATACTGGCAATGTTTACAGTGTATCCTTTTGTGATTGGTTAGTAATCGCTGTAAATCCATCCCTGATTGATTGGTAAACACTGCAGATCAGGCTGTGATTGGCCAATGGAGGTCAACTATAAATCCTGAGTGAGCCTCTGAGATTAAACTTCAAATGGTCAGGGGAAACTTTAAATCCGGCTATGATTGGTCAATCAAGGCTTCTCTCTCTCTCTCTCTCTCAGGAAGCTTTTCTACACCTGGATCACAATAATTTTTTTTGTCCAACAAAGGAACACATTTTCTAAGGATTTGTGATCTTTTCGGTGACGGAAATCTCCGCCTCAGCAAAAGCGAAACACCGGGTCCACAAAGGAAACCTTGGTGCCATAAAAATTCAAAATTCAAATTCAATTTCCCCAGTTACAAACACATTCAGGGAGATCCTACTGAAAAGGATTCTGAGACAAAGCAATATGCTTCCACCAGCCTGCCTGGAGGTGCTCCTATCTGCTCCAGTGCAGTAAATGCACGTGACTCATAACAGGTGGAGCAATCGGACCGAACCGTGAACAATCATCATAAACGGTGATCTCTCTACCTCCATGACACACACTCTTGCCCTTTTGCTCATTTCTCTTTATTGCCTTCCTCCTATAGGTCCTTCTTTATCTCTCTCTTATTTCTCAGAGGTGCTCTGTGGGGATAACGAAGGCCGAGAGAACGATGGAGCAAATGGAGAAGAAATGATGATGAGCGGAAGAGATCACGCTGAAGAGTTGTGCCATACCCCCACCCACCCACCCATCCATCGATACTGACCTGGAGATAATACGGCGAGTTCACAAGTCAAAGTGAGACAACATTTGTGAATACCAGCATCGAAGTCATGAGCAAAGACATTCGCCCTTCACTTCTCCTTTTCTTCTTCGCGCGAACGTTCCAAGTCACCTCCCTCAATTCCTTTCTCCGCTCGTCTCTCTTTTTTTTTTTTTACCTACTTCCCTTTGAGAGTGATCCTGTTTCCCCCTGACACCCATTTCACTCTGTCCAGGGTCCCGTCCACTGCTTTCCTTGTTTCATCCATATCGCATTTCCTTTTATTTCAGCCATGCTTCAGAAAGACAGACATATAGATAAATAGATAGATAGATGTTTTTCTCTGAAGGCAGGCATACAGCGGCACCTTTGATCCCCTGAGGTGTGTATTAATTGTATACTGCTCTAATGGGGGGGGGTTAGTCAGATGGAACAGCTGTGGTATTTGCTGACCTGCTGGGCCGTGAAATCTCCTCGCACACGGACGCGCCTCATATCCATTTAAATAGATTTAGATATACGACCTCACGCTGCAAATCGGCTGGTCCCCGAGTGCAGACGGAAGGACGGATGGACGGACAAAGCGAGATGGGCAGAAGAGACAGAAGGTAAAACGCTGTTAAATGGAATTTTCCCTCCCATTTCCATAAAGCATGGGAATGTGGTGATTGATGGCTCGGCGGCGGGAAGGCGAGGCGTTGTGGCGCGGCGCGGCGCTGATGGATGGATACAAGATGTGTGCAGCGAGGGGGAACAGAAGGAGATTCCACTTCAGATCCGCTTTCACCTGATGCATGCACATGCCACCGCTCTAATATGTAGATTGTGTTTAGCCTTTATCTTTTGTGCACACACACAGACACACACACACACAAACACACTCCCAAGCAAAAACGCTTGTTGAGATTACCACTAGCTTTCCATGAAATAATCATTGTGCAAAGGAAAACTTAGAAAAACGTTCTATTAGTAGGGGACGCTCCCTGGCCGGCGGGGGCAGCAAAGCCTTCCTCAGGGGCAAAACAGCAGCCATGGGGCACAAACAGCTTCCATGTATTTGCATAAGATGTAAAGGCACGGAAACAGTACTTGTGAAGTTATTGAATTGTCTCAGGGATATTTAAATATTACCTTTCCACCGTTACAGTACAGTAAACCTTTACCACTCGGTTCTGAAGGTTTGCTCACACTTTTGCAAAATGCCAACTTAAACCGGCGTGGAGAAGTGCCTTGACGTATTGTGTTGGCAGTATCCATGGAGCTTCCCGCTTCCAGTGCTTTTTATCTGTTCTTTTATTCATCATTGTAGTTCTTTTCCTAAGAGGGAAGCACTCTTGGAAGAGGTCTAAATGGCCTGGAGCGCAGACGGAGGGATTTCAGGTGCCGAGGGAAAGTTAAAAACAGCCGGAGAAGGATGTGAATAATAGATCACAGAAGGCAGGAGAAAGTGGGGGAAAAAAATCAGGTGGAGAGAATGAGAGAGGCGAGGAGATAGATGGGGAGAAAGAGAAAGAGATAGCACAAGGTCTGTCGAAAGGACAGTCAGATAGAGGGGACACCTGAGAGGAAGAGGACGGACGCGTGATTGACAGATGGGTTGGAGGGCAACTGTGTTGTCCATCCATCCATGCATCCATGCATCCATCCATCCATCCATCCATCCCCGGCCTGCAGTGATGTCCGGAGATGTTGCATAAGTAGCGATTAATTTTTTATTGAGAAAGGAGGCTTCCATAAATACGCCTACCTCGTCCTCCGGAGTTTAACAGCCCAAACGGTAATACAGCTAAAAGCAAACAAAGGACACCCACAGAATCCCCACCCAGCAATCATAAATATAATAAAAGCTCACAGGATGCAACTTCTGTTCTTTCCCAGATTAGCACAGAAGTCTGTATCAATAATGTATTTATTCTAATTTCAAATTTCATTTTAAATGAACTTGTATTTACATAAAATTCAAAAGTAATTTTGAGGGACAATGACATCAGTTTGTCATAATGGCGTCAGACACCTTTTAATCGTATAATTCCGATCAAAAAATACTGTACATTTTAAAGTGATCTGATCTTTGTGACTGTGAGCATTGATCTGATTCATGATTTTTTGTTTTCTCTGACTTTGTTTTAAAGTAGTTGGAAAATATTTCTTAAGAAAAAAAAAGATATATAATGTTTAAATTCTAAATATCTGGATTGTTATTAATGAAACATACGAGTTTGGAGGGGTTCATTC